>NC_133336.1:6654484-6904484 GCF_042186555.1 Aquarana catesbeiana
TTAAAATCACTGCTCCCGAAAAAACGGCAGTTTTTAAAACTTTTTTTGCATTGATCCATGTCCCCTGGGGCAGGACCCGGGTCCCCAAAAACTTTTTATGACAATACCATGAATATAAGCCTTTAAAATTAGCACTTTTGATTATTCATGTTCGTGTCCCATAGACTTTAACGGTGTTCGCATGTTCGAACAAATTTTTTGCCTGTTCGCATGTTCTGGTGCGAACCGAACAGGGGGGTGTTTGGCTCTTCCCTAGTCCTGGCTAATGGCTATGCTGCTTATCATAGTGCCTGCATGATTCTAAGCACACTGTGGACTAACCAGCCTTCAACCCACACCGACTCCTTGTGGACCATCTGGATTGATCCCTGCAGGAGAATATAGAAGAACAATACAGGAGAGACATGATAGAAGTTATTTAAAGAATATGTTACCCCAACATTTCATATTCCTGATATGTAACTACTGTCCCATGTACTGGTATGACGATGTCTCCTGTTCTCTTTCTATTGCTTCCTTTGTGTGAAATCCCTGGTGTTCCTGCCAGTCCCTCTGTTTTCCTATTAAAAACTGACCTTAAGTGTGTTCCATAACTCGTGAGCTGGTAAAAACACAGCAAGAATAAGGACATATTTACCTGTATTAATGATTTAGCAGCATTTTGAACCTAATACTACTTTAGATGGTAATGGATGAGAGTTAGGTACAGGGCCAATCCTAGGGTCACAGACGCCTGGATGCAGAAATATTTCTGGTGCCCCCACATGGGCGTGGTCATCTTACCAACTCCTCCCCTTTACAAATGTTTCTATTGCAATGACTCAAACACAGAGCTGCTCCCCTTAGAAGTCTTCGTTACCCTGGGATCCTCCTATGATCTCTTAACAATAAAGAAAATACAGGAAGAGAGTACACTAATGAGACCTGGAGAGGAGTCTCTCTGATGCACACACAGAGGGCTGTCTGTTAGAAAGAGCCCACAGACATAATACAGGATATGGTGAAAGACTGCAGACATGATATAAGAGACGGTCAGAGACTGCAGACATGATACAAGAGACAGTCAGAGACTGCAGACATAGTACAGGAGATGATCAGGGACTGCAGACATTGTACAGGAGATGATCAGAGACTGCAGACATGGTACAGGAGATGATCAGAGACTGCAGACCTGGTACAGGAGATGATCAGAGACTGCAGACATGGTACAGGAGATGGTCAGAGACTGCAGACATAGTACAGGAGATGATCAGAGACTGCAGACATGGTACAGGAGATGGTCAGAGACTGCAGACATAATCACGTAAAATACCGATGCACCTCCTTTCTCTAGATATAAGAAAAGCTTTCGATACAGTCTCCTGGCCTTATCTTCTTTATATCCTCCAACGCTGGGGCTTTGGCCCACACTTTCTTGGTTGGATCAATGCCCTATATAATCACCCGCAAGCATATGTACAATATTCAGGATTCCGCTCAGATCCTTTCCCCATCTCTCGTGGAACCAGACAGGGCTGCCCCCTGTCTCCCCTATTATTCGCTCTTGTAATAGAACCCCTGGCAGCCTTGATCAGAGCAAACCCTGATATCCGAGGTCTCGAGATAGCTTCTACCACGCATAAATTATGTCTTTTCGCAGATGATGCATTATTGTTTGTCACGTCACCACACACAACCCTACCAAACCTCATGCTTATCCTAGATAAGTTTGCACTAATCTCCGGGTTAGAAGTTAATCAAACGAAATCAAAGGCCCTCAACGTGTCACTACCACAAACCGATCTCGAGCTGCTTCGTCAGAACTACTCTTTTAATTGGTCCACAACTTCCATACCCTATCTGGGAATTAAACTGACCAGTGACCCTCTGAACTTATTCCATTCCAATTACCTCCCAATGTTAACTCAACTCTCTTCCTTACTTAATTCCTGGCAGCCCCTGTGTGTTTCCTGGCTTGGACGCATAACAGCTGTGAAGATGTCCCTACTACCAAAATTGCTGTATCTATATAGGGTACTCCCGATAGCAATCCCCCCTTACTATCATAGGACTATACAAAACCGAGTTTTTAAATACATTTGGGGCCCCACTAAACCCAGAGTGGCTAGGCCAGTACTACTCCGCCATAAGCTTAATGGAGGCCTTGGTATACCCAACTTCTTACATTACTATCATGCAGCCCGATTGGCCCAGTCTGTATTATACCATTCTAAAACTGAAATCCTGATATGGGGCCATAGATCTGCATCCAATTACAGTATCCAACGTGCTCTGGCTCCCCCCAGCAGCACGTTGCGCTATATCCAACCCAATTACACAAAGCACACTCAAACTTTGGGATAGATTACGAATCTCTTTTAAGTTGATGTCTCCGCACTCCCCACTCTTATCCTTTTTAGGCCACCCACTGTTCTACCCAGCATACACTGAACCAATTTTGTTCCAAACCTGGGCCCAGGCGGGTCTGACTCGTATATGTGACTTACTCAGTGGTAACTCCATAAAATCTTTCTCAGATATACAAACACAAGCACACCTTCTATCTAGAGAGTGCTTTCGATATCTCCAAATTGTTCATTTTGTCAAAACAAATGTAAAATCAACTTCTGGGCTAGATACCCTCACTGAGTTTGAGAATATGTGCGCTACAGACCCGCACGCACAAGGTATCATCTCTCGCCTTTACACTCACCTTACTACACCACCCACAAGTCTCCCCACCTATGCACAACAATGGTCTAAAGACTTAAACATTGACCTAGAAGTAGAAGACTGGTCCTCCATATGGACCAATACGAAAAATTCATCTCAAAATGTTGTTGCCTCAGAAGCAAATTACAAAGTGCTCATGCGATGGTACCTGGTCCCATCCAGAATCGCCAAATTCCTACCTGACTATCCCCAGACCTGTTTCAGGGGTTGCAAAGAAAAAGGAACTCACGTCCACATCTGGTGGACATGTCCATTAGTACAACGTTTCTGGGCAGCAACATTCCAGATGGCTTCGACTCTCCACCAAGTTACCCTAGAACCTAACCCAGCTACAGCTCTACTTAACCTTATACCTCAAGACTACACCAGCGCTCAGCGCCGCCTCCTTCTCCATCTATTTACAGCAGCCAAGCAAATGATAGCCAAAGCTTGGAAGACACCAACACTTAATATAATTGAAATGAAAAACAGGATCACCCAGGCAATGATACACAGTAAAATTGAAGCAACAATACTAGATAAAATCCCACAGCACTTCAGAATTTGGCAACCGTGGATAGAGCACTTCTTACCCCCAGATATCGATATGAATCTACTGGAACCCTAAATTAATTCTAATAACTAATTATGGTTTTTTTTTTTTTTTTTTTTGGGAACTAATTCAGTGCCCGTGCGCTCCGACCGCCCCGCCACCTCTTCCCAGCTTTCCTTTTCCTTTTCTTTTTCCTTTCAGTTCTCCTTCTCTCTATACTCCCCACTCCCTCTTAACTTCCCACCTTATTTACTCCTGATAATATTGGGTACTATACTCTGTCGCTATTTTTTTCTTCTTTGTTAAGTTGGTCTCGATGTTTTTTTTCGAGACTGACCTCAGGCTTATTATCACCAGTGTTATAAAGTGACTAAACTAGGGAGTTTAATCCCTTCTAATGTTCGCATGTTTAGTTCTTATAGATCTTTGCTACTTGACAGAGTATATAATGTTTGTAAGCTCTTATTCTTCTTATGTCATCGTTATTCCAAATTGTTTATGATGCATACTGTGTAATATGTACACAATACCTTGTACTGAAAAGCCTGTAACTAACGCTTGTTAATTACCAATAAAAACTACTTGAACGAGAGACTGCAGACATAGTACAGGAGATGGTCAGAGACTGCAGACATGGTACAGGAGATGGTCAGAGACTGCAGACATGGTACAGGAGATGGTCAGAGACTGCCGACATGATACAAGAGACGGTCAGAGACTGCAGACAAAATACAGGAGATGGTCAGAGACTGCCGACATGATACAAGAGACGGTCAGAGACTGCAGACATGATACAAGAGATGGTCAGAGACTGCAGACATGATACAGGAGATGGTCAGAAACAGTAGACATGCTACAAGAGACAGTCAGAGACTGTAGACATGATACAAGAGACGGTAAGAGACTGCAATCATGGTACAGGAGATGGTCCGAGACTGCAGACATAGTACAGGAGATGGTCAGAGACTGCAGACATGGTACAGGAGATGATCAGAGACTGCAGACATGGTACAGGAGATGGTCAGAGACTGCAGACATAGTACAGGAGATGATCAGAGACTGCAGACATGGTACAGGAGATGGTCAGAGACTGCAGACATAGTACAGGAGATGGTCAGAGACTGCAGACATGGTACAGGAGATGGTCAGAGACTGCAGACATGGTACAGGAGATGGTCAGAGACTGCCGACATGATACAAGAGACGGTCAGAGACTGCAGACAAAATACAGGAGATGGTCAGAGACTGCCGACATGATACAAGAGATGGTCAGAGACTGCAGACATGATACAAGAGACGGTCAGAGACTGCAGACATGATACAGGAGATGGTCAGAAACAGTAGACATGCTACAACAGACAGTCAGAGACTAGACATGATACAAGAGACGGTAAGAGACTGCAATCATGGTACAGGAGATGGTCCGAGACTGCAGACATAGTACAGGAGATGGTCAGAGACTGCAGACATGGTACAGGAGATGGTCAGAGACTGCAGGCCTGGTACAAGAGATAGTCAGAGACTGCAGACATAATACGGGAGATGGTCAGAGACTGCTGGCATAGTACAGGAGATGATCAGAGACTGCAGACATAGTACAGGAGATGATCAGAGACTGCAGACATAGTACAGGAGATGATCAGAGATTGCAGACATTATACAAGAGATGGTCAGAGACTGCAGATATAATACAGGAGATTATCAGAGACTGCAGATATAATTCAGAAGATGGTCAGAGACTGCAGTTCCTGTAGACGTTAGTAGATAATGGCCAATTGGCCCTCTCACCTGACCCAGTGATACAGCAATGGTTCCTCTGATCAGGAGTCAGCTCACACTGAATTGCCCCTGGCGACTCCGCTGGGTAGCACCCAGATCTGTATTATGGCAATGACTCCATTCCTTTCTCCACCAGGGATGGTGCAAGGCTATGTGGCTTTCCCTCTGGTGGTGCAGGGCAGCGGGGTTTTCTCTCTGATGGTGTTCCCTCAGCACTGTCCTCTCCCTCTGGAGTCCTGGGTGTACTTCCCTGAAAGCTTTCCCGGGCTCCTGGCTCTCTCTCTCTCCCATTCAGCTGAGCATGCTGTGTGGGCTGCAGTTTCCGTGTTACAGTGGGGCTGCCAGTCCTCAGGACTACATATCCCACAATCCTCTTCTCTGCTCCTTTTTCTATTCTATTTCTTACCTGGCTGATATGAAGATGGGGGAAGAAACATAATGGGAGGCTGTGCTGGCAAGCGTCGCTCACTTGTACAGTAGTGCACGTGAGGAGGAGAGGGAGGGGGGAAAGAAGAGCCCGCAGCTACAGTGGGTCACTAGGGTTGGTTTCACCAGGTGTGGTATAACATGGTGTCACCCCCCCTTCCACCAACTATAGTCGCCCCTCAGTACAGACCCCCCTCCACTAAGTATAGACCCCCTTCGTCAGTGCAGACCCCCCACTAAGTTTAAACCCCTCCCTCAGTACAGACTCCCCTTCATCAGTATACTTCATATTCACATCACAAACATTCCTGGGTGAGCTCTCGAGTTTGGGTGCTGCAGCAACAACCAGCTGGATACTGGTTCAAGTCAAAGTGAAGATATTTGCCAGCACACCATGGAACGACATAGATAGCGTCCAAACGGTTAATTTATTGCATGATCACAACTGTTAGAGAAATTATACTTTAAATGTCAGCTATGAAAAAGCTCCATATTGTTTATTATGGCCTAGATATAATTTAGCTATAGCTTAGTGATAATATGCTTAGACTTGCATTATTTGAATACATCCTGTATTTTTGTGTTGGCTTAGGGAGTTTCCAAGTCAGTATCCTGTATAACCATTGTGAATGTATATAAAAAAGTCTGTAACGGATACTTCCACCTTTCCTGTTGTGTTCAGAATAAAGTTGAAACACATGTGACTCAGCATTTTTAAAACAGGAAAGGGGGTTGTCCAGGGCCTATAAAAAAGACATGTACTACAATATTCTCTTCAGAAATGAAATTACACCACGTGAGCTTGTAATGCAAATGTAATTCTTTCTCTTGCATATGCAATAAATGTTATCTTTGGGAGGAGTTGACGTGCTGACGTGCTGCATGTACCGTCTGCAGGATGGGTGATTGCTTTAGTCGGCCGGCTGATTTTATGCTGTTTTGATTCTACTACACTGTAATTGTTTTTTAATTTTCTCAATAAACGATAGTACCAGGATTACGCTATGGTGTTTCCCTTTCTTTTCCCGGGGAACCTCTGAATGGGAACCATCCCTTAACTTGGAGTTACCTATACATCTCTCCATGGTGTGACCGATCCCCTGTGGCTTGGTGGAGCAGTGTTTTTCATCATCCCCTCTGGCTATAGGAAGTGGAGTATTGTTCCCTATCAGTCCATCCAGATAAAGGCCCCGACCGGGTTAAGGTCGCAAGGTCCTTTGGGCTTGCCTTGTGGTAAGCGCGCATTTCATATTGAGCTATCACAGTGGTGCGGTGGAGGAATGTTTTACCCAATCACTTATTTATTCACTTTGAAGACCGGTATTCGAACCTAGGCCTTCTCGCAACACCTTATATGGACTATTATTCGCTTTGTTAAGGCTGTATCAATGAATGTTGGTTTAATTTATTAAGTTTTGTTGGTACATACAATTTTATGTTAATATTTTTCTTGGTAAAATTTTAAGGTTAAATTCACAATTAAGTATTATCCATTCACCTAGGGATATTAGCGCTGCTACCTTTGTTACAATATATGTTATCTTGATTCCCAAGGACGGTCTTAGACAGTGACGTAATTCCGTAACAATTTGGTCCTTCGAGAGCCGGAAGTTCAAGTTCCCGAGACGCACTGGATCAACTCAGTGACCGATGACCGTACGGCAAAACTGTAATGCCCCGTACACACGGTCAGATTTTCCGATGGAAAATGTCTGATCGGAGCGTGTTGTCGGAAATTCCGACCGTGTGTGGGCTCCATCGGACATTTTCCATCGGATTTTCCGACACACAAAGTTGGAGAGCAGGAGATAAAATTTTCCGACAACAAAATCCGTTGTCGGAAATTCCGATCGTGTGTACACAAATCCGACGGACAAAGTGCCACGCATGCACAGAATAAATAAAGAGATGAAAGCTATTGGCCACTGCCCCGTTTATAGTCCCGACGTACGTGTTTTACGTCACCGCGTTTAGAACGATTGGATTTTCCGACAACTTTGTGCTACCGTGTGTAGACAAAACAAGTTTGAGCCAACATCCGTCGGATTTTGTTGTCGGAATGTCCGAACAAAGTCCGACCGTGTGTACGCCCTATAAGTCCTCCGTCTCAAATTAGATGTTAAAGAGAGGCCGGTCCGCTGAACTAGTGCCTCCCGGGCAGCGACTTACCGGATTAGCACAAGAGACTGCTCTCGGGACAAGGTAAGATTTTTATTTTATTATTTTATTATTAACCTTTTGGGTTAGACTTGATTAGGAATTTATTGAATAAGGGATTTTAATACTACATACAATATAGAGATTGATCGAATGTTTATCTGTTTTTGTTCTATCTGCTTTACCCTTGTTGAGGGGAAATAAGTGGTCACGTATTCCCCATATAGATCCGTCTCTGGCCATCCTGGATGGGCAGACCTAGTGACTAGCCCGTGTTTTGGGAAGACGCGCTCAGGGCGACCTGGCGGCATTCGAGCACTGCGGTTGTTCTCTCTCTTGTGTATTCTTGTTTGTTTCTCCAGGTTAATTTTAATTTGATATAGGGGTATGGTCCCATACTAATATCCGGGTGCAGATAAAGGAAATTTGTTGATTGGGTCTTAGATCCTGACAGCCTTGTAAGCTGCAGAAAATTCCCGCGGGGACACATAAATACTCCTAGATAAAAACCTAAAGACTCCCCTGTTGATACAAGGGTGTGGCCTGATAGATATGTAGGGAACAAACAGGGGACATTTTGGTGGACTGCAGCATCCATACCAGCCTCATATAGTTACATATAGTAGGTGAGGTTGAAAACAGACACAAGTCCATCAAGTCCAACCTATGTGTGTGATTATGTGTCAGTATTACATTATATATCCCTGTATGTTGTGGTCATTCAGGTGCTTATCTAATAGTTTCTTGAAGCTATCGATGCTCCCCGCTGAGGCCACCGCCTGTGGAAGGGAATTCCACATCCTTTCCGCTCTTACAGTAAAGAACCCTCTACGTAGTTTAAGGTTAAACCTCTTTTCTTCTAATTTTAATGAGTGGCCGCGAGTCTTGTTAAACTCTTCTGCAAAAAAGTTTTATTTCTATTGTAGGGTCACCAGTATGGTATTTGTATATCAAAATCATATCCCCTCTCAAGCGTCTCTTCTCCAGAGAGAATAAGTTCAGTGCTCGCAACCTTTCCTCATAACTAAGATCCTCCAGACCCTTTATTAGCTTTGTTGCTCTTCTTTGTACTCGCTCCATTTCCAATACATCCTTCCTGAGGACTGGTGCCCAGAACTGGACAGCATACTCCAGGCGCGGCCGGACCAGAGTCTTATAGAGTGGGAGAATTATCGTTTTATCTCTGGAGTTGATCCCTTTTTAATGCATGCCAATATTCTGTTTGCTTTATTAGCAGCAGCTTGGCATTGCATGCCATTGCTGAGCCTATCATCTACTAGGACCCCCAGGTCCTTTTCCATCCTAGATCCCCCCAGAGGTTCTCCCCCCAGTGTATAGATTGCATTCATATTTTTGCCACCCAAATACATTATTTTACATTTTTCTACATTGAACCTCATTTGCCATGTAGTTGCCCACCCCATTAATCTTTTTGCAAGGTTTCCACATCCTGCGGAGAAGTTATTGCCCTGCAATAGCTTAGTATCCTCAGCAAATACAGAGATTGAACTGTTTATCCCTTCCTCCAGGTCGTTTATGAGCAAATTAAATAGGATTGGTCCCAGCACAGAACCCTGGGGAACCCCACTACCCACCCCTGACCATTCCGAGTACTCCCCATTTATCACCACCCTCTGAACTCGCCCTTGTAGGCAGTTTTTAATCCATGTACTCACCCTATGGTCCATGCCAACGGACCTTATTTTGTACAGTAAACGTTTTTGCTGTCCAGAAGAGTCCACAAAGGACCCCCCTTACAGTAACGGTTACAAAATTTCTTGGGGACCTGGTGAACAAATTGATATCCTCCTCAGCAATAATCACTCTGGAATAGAAGTCCCAGTAAATCAAGTAAAAGATAGCCCATATGAGCAATGGCTAAAGAATGCAATCTTGAAGGGGCTGCTTGCCCCTATATCAAGTTTTGTTACAAAACACATGATCAACCATAGGATCTGTAGACTTCAGGAGCTGATTGAGTATGCGAGGCATGCTGAGCTGCACTTCCAATAAAAAAAGAAAGTAAAGCAAGGGAAGGTGTTTATGGTAGGTGAAGGTAATGATGTGTATGTCATTGAGGAGAACAGAAGGATGGGAACAACACCCGAACAAGGCCCCGCATTCAGGATTATGAGGGGAAAAAGAAGAGGGGGGAGTGTTTCCTGTGTGGTAAAGAGGGCATTTGGCAAAAGAATGCAGTTCAAACAGAGAGGAGGGCTTGTAGGACCCTAATACACCCGCTGGATATGCTTCCAGGGGTAAAGAAAAAGGTGTAGTATATGTAAAATCTGCAAATGGGTTGATGCACCAGGAGGTTGTGTCTGAAGGCCTTACTGTGGAAGATCCACAGACAGGTAAAAAGGCTCAGTGTAAAATTGTAATTTTGACTAAATGTCCTGTTAATTTGTTGGGTAGAGACATGTTTCACGCTCTTGATATTTCTGTCGTACCAGTGGAGGGAGGTCTCAAAGCCCATCGGCTGTGTGAAAAACAAATCACAGCCGTGGATAATGAGGCCTGATACTGGTACAGCCTGGAATTTGCAAACTGAGGGATTAAATATACCCAAAACCCTGGCAGAAATAATTGACGAAGAACCTGTGAGGAAAAGGTATAAAGTCCAGACAAACCTCTATTGCACCATTTACTACAGAAAGACCTCTGGGCCCGATAAGTCCTATGAGAAACAGTTAATGAGACTCACTAACACTGAAGTTCTCTTAAAAAGCCTGGACTGTGATAAGGAAGGAAATAGCGTGGCTACTTGTCTCCTACCACAGCCTATTCTGCAAATATACAGGCAGGATAGTGTACCTCATGTTTCGGTCACCCGGAACCCCAAGGTATCATGGCATGAGCTAGGAGAACTTATCAAGGACTGGGTCCAACTGATAGATGAGAAACTAAAATCCCGAGGGATTCAGAGGTATAGGAAGCATAAGGGAGGGAAAGATGGGTGGGGACTCATACAGGATTTACAGGTGGTCAATAGGGCCATATTACAGAGGGCCCCGGTGGTCCCAGATCCGCATGTCCTCCTGAACGACCTCTACCCAGAGAACAAGGTATTTTCTGTCATCGATATCAGTAATGCTTCTTTACCATTCCCTTACACAAAGACAGTTAGTTCTGGTTTGCATTTATGTACAAGAAAAAAAAAAGTACACATACACTAGGTTATCCCAGGGATGTTGTGAAAGTCCAACAATCTTCTCACAAGAAATATCCAATAATTTGTCTCGGTTTGTACCTCCCAGTGGGAGTTAAATTCTCTTGTATGTGGATGACATTCTGGTGGCGGTTCCTTCTGAGCGACAATGTAAAATTTAGACTCAATTTAGACTCAATTTGCAATAATAAAAATCTTGTTATCCGTCCTGCGGATAAAGGTGGGGGCATTGTGGTGCTAGATCGAGATAAATATTTAGGAGAATTGCATAACATAGTGGGAGATAAAGATACCTATGTCCCTTTGCCAGGTAACCCCGTTGTTAAATATAAGAAAGTGTTGTTGCCCTTGATTGAGAGGGGCTTTCAAAAAGGCATTCTCAACGAAAAAGAAAAAATCTTTCTTGTTCCTAAAGCACCTAGGGTACCAATACTGTATTGTTTACCCAAAATTCACAAGAGCCTCACTTGCCCCCCGGGTCGTCCCATTGTGAGTGGGATTGATTCCATCACGTCCCGGGTGGGCAAGTACATTGACCACTTTCTCCAGCCACTGGTACAGCAATTACCGTCATATTTGAAGGATACTAGACATGTATTAAATCCACTGTCTGAAATTAGACCTGAGAATCATACTCTGCTGGTGACGGCGGATGTTACATCTCTGTACACCATTATACCCCATGATCTAAGGATAGCTGCGGTCAAATACTACTTAAATAAGTTGTCCACTTTGCCCAAACAACAACAGACTTTCATCATAGATTTACTTGAGTATGCGGCAGGACACAACTACTTTTGGTTTGACCATCAATATTACCGACAACAACGTGGTGTAGCTATGGGGTAGGGATGAGCTTCGAGTTTGAGTCGAACTCATGTTCGACTCGAACATTGGCTGTTCGCAAGTTCGCCGAACAGCGAACAATTTGGGATTCAAATGCCGCAGAACACCCTTTAAAAGTCTATTGGAGAAATCAAAAGTGCTAATTTTAAAGGCTTATATGCAAGTTATTGTCATAAAAAGTGTTTGGGGACCCGGGTCCTGCCCCAGGGGACATGGATCAATGCAAAAAAAAGTTTTAAAACGGCCCTTTTTTCAGGAGCAGTGATTTTAATAATGCTTAAAGTCAAACAATAAAAGTGTAATATCCCTTTAAATTTCGTAGCTGGGGGGTGTCTATAGTATGCCTGTAAAGGGGCGCATGTTTCCCGTGTTTAGAACAGTCTGACAGCAAAATGACATTTCGAAGGAAAAATTACATTTAAAACTACCCGCGGCTATTGCATTGCCGACAATACACATAGAAGTTCATTGATAAAAACGGCATGGGAATTCCCCAAAGGTGAACACCGAACCAAAATTTAAAAAAAAAAATGATGTGGGAGTCCCCCTAAATTCCATACCAGGCCCTTCAGGTCTGGTATGGATATTAAGGGGAACCCCGGCCAAAATTTAAAAAAAAATGACGTGGGGTTCCCCCTAAATTCCATATGTTAAATGGTGACCCCGCCCCCTCTGACGCACGGGACATGACGGGACTTCCCTGTGCCATTCCCCGTGATGTCACAGGGAAGTCCCGTCAAGTCACCGTGCGTCAGAGGGGGGCAGGGTCACCGGGTGGCCCCGCCCCCGTTATTTAAGAAGAGGCAGACGAGGAGACTCCGTCACACAGCGGGAGCCTCCCTCCATGCCAGCATGGATGCGGAGCGGCCCAGAGAAGAAAATGAAGAAGAGAAGAAGGAAGAAGAGAAGAGGATGAAGAAGAAGATGAAGAGAAGAGCGGGAGCCTCCCCCCATGCCATGGGTGCGGAGCGGCCCGAGGAGAAGAAGATAGAAGACGCCGCGGAGGAGATGCTGGACGAGAACGCCGGAGGAAGAACCAGAAGAACCAGAAGAAGATGAAGGAAGATAGAAGAAAGAAGAAGCATTTAAATAAAGGAATTGTCAAAAACTCTCTCTTGTCATTTTTAACATTTTGACAGTCTTTTAGTGAAATGGTAGGGGGAAGTACCCCCTTACCATTTCACACGGGGGGGCCGGGATCTGGGGGTTCCCTTGTTAAAGGGGGATTCCAGATTCCGATAAGCCCCCCACCCGCAGACCCCCACAACCACTGGCCAGGGTTGTGGGGATGAGGCCCTTGTCCTCATCAACATGGGGACAAGGTGTTTTGGGGGGCTACCCCAAAGCACCCTCCCAATGTTGAGGGCATGTGGCCTGGTACGGTTCAGGAGGGGGGGGGCCGCACTCTCGTCCCCCCCTCTTTTCCTGCGGCCTGCCAGGTTGCGTGCTCGGATAAGGGTCTGGTATGGATTTTTGGGGGGACCCCACGCCTTTTTTTTTTTGGCGCGGGGTTCCCCTTAAAATCCATACCAGACCTGAAGGGTCTGGTATGGAATTTAGGGGGAACCCCACGTCATTTTTTTTTAAATTTTGGCCGGGGTTCCCCTTAATATCCATACCAGACCTGAAGGGCCTGGTATGGAATTTAGGGGGACTCCCACGTCATTTTTTTTTTATTTCGGGGTTTCCCTGTGCTGAATTCCCATGCCATTTTTATCAATGAACTTCTATGTGTATTGTCGGCAATGCAATAGAAGCGGGTAGTTTTAAATGTAATTTTTCCTTCGAAATGTTATTTTGCTGTCAGACTGTTCTAAACACGGGAAACATGAGCCCCTTTACAGGCATACTATAGACACCCCCCAGCTACGAAATTTAAAGGGATATTACACTTTTATTGTTTGACTTTAAGCATTATTAAAATCACTGCTCCTGAAAAAACGGCCGTTTTTAAAACTTTTTTTGCATTGATCCATGTCCCCTGGGCCAGGACCCGGGTCCCCAAACACTTTTGTATGACAATAACTTGCATATAAGCCTTTAAAATTAGCACTTTTGATTATTCATGTTCGTGTCCCATAGACTTTAACGGTGTTCGCGTGTTCGAGCGAACTTTTTTCCTGTTCGCATGTTCTGGTGCGAACCGAACAGGGGGGTGTTCGGCTCATCCCTACTATGGGGGCTAAGTATGCCCCCAGTTTGGCGAACCTTTTTATGGGTAAATGGGAGGAGGACGTCATCTTTAAAGACCGAAGCCCATATTTGCGTTTCTGGGCTAGGTATATAGATGACGTCCTCCTCCTATGGGATGGCACTGGTCCCCAATTAGAGGATTTTTTTTCCTCTATCAACAACAATGATAGGGGTATCAAATTTGTCTACGAAATGAGCCATGATGGAATAAACTTTCTTGATCTCACTATAATAAAGAATGGGGACATATTCAAAACAATGTCGTTCTTTAAAAAGACAGAGCGTAATGCTTTTAGCCCCTTGGGGAGCTGCCATCACGATTCTTGGCTTAAGTCCATTCCAAAAAGCCAGTTTATAAGAATGAGACAAAATTGTACAGATATAAATGATTACAGAACTCAGGCGGGTATCATCAAAAATAGATTGGAAGAGAAGGGTTATGATGGTGACTCTTTAGAAAAAACTATGGAACAGGTGGAAAAAATTGATAGAGCCACCTTGCTCCGGGAAAGTTCTGGGAGAACCAAAGATGGACCGACTTTACCTTTCATCACCTCTTATTCTACGCAACACTATCTTATCAAGAACATTCTCCGCAAACACTGGCATTTGCTGGGAAATGGTAGAGTTATCAAGACATTCATACCTGAAAAACCACAAACAGTGTTTAGAGGAGTCCCTTCTCTTCGCGATAAAATTGCCCCCAATGTTGTGGATCCACCTATTAAGAGAGTATCATTTTTTCAGAACCTTTCTGGATACCACCAATGCTGTAGGTGCCAGATTTGTACACTAAATAGAAATTGACAAAGAAAAACAGAATCATTTATTTCAAGTAGCACATCTAAAGAACACCGCATCGAACCATTTATTACATGTAGCTCAACGGGTGTTGTATATTTATTGCAATGCCCGTGTGGGCTTCAGTATATAGGCAGGACCAAACAGCCTATGCAAGTCCATTTGGGGGAGCACATTACAAATATCAAGAATGGTTTCAAATTCCATTCTGTTTCCAAACATTATGCTATCCACCACAATCGTAACCCTGCTAACACAATCTTTCTAGGGATAGACATGTTCAGTGCTCATTGGAGGGGTAGCTCTTTAGTGAGGGAATTTTCCAGGCTCGAAATGGCCTGGATACATAGGGTACGTAGCTACACCCCATACGGCCTGAATGTTGATATAGATGTCAATTCTTTCATTGATAATAGATAGAAGGTCATAATCTTCACTCTATTCTGAACTCCTGGGAGACCCCGTGATATTTGTTTTGTTGGCCTGGGAGATTGGATTAGAAATGTTTTTTTCAGATTATATTTTCAGGTTATACCTTATAACAGAAAAGTTTAAAACACATAAGTATAGAGTATGCTGATACATTTAACATATGGGAACCAAGGGGCATACATTCTAGGGATTTCCCAAGACATTCCAACCTACCCCAGATATAAAACAATAACCTTATAGCTTCCTTTAGGGGGTTCTAATTTTTCTCCCTTGATGAAGGTACATTCAGTGGGGTACTTTTTGTAGCTCCCATTCTAAGCACTTTATTGTTATTGGTCTGACCACCAATCAGGATAGGTAAGGCCCAATAATGGAGTATCACAAATGGGATACCTGCCTATATATAGAATTAATAATTAGTAATTAATAGAATAATTAATAATTTTTTACACCCATGCCAGACATTAGGAGCACAGGGTTCGTTCTGTGAGGATAGGCACTACACATATAGTGAGTGCATAAGTTTGTAATTACATCAACAATTTTAATTTTAGTTTAATCACAAATTATTTCTCATATTGGAATTCGAGGAGTATACAGTTTAGTGACACTTATGACATTTTTGTCCATCCTTAGTATTATTAGCATTTCTTTATTTTTCAGTAGTGTATTTCCACTTCTGAGCGGGTGCATTAGTTCCGAATTGCACCAACAAGCTCAATAAGATTTTTTAGATTGATTGGCTAATGTTTATCAGATGCGATGGCACCACTTTTTTAGCCAATATAAGTAAAGTCCGTGCAAATGGCCAATCATTATAGAATTTTTAACCTTTTATGCTGACCAACTTGGCAAATTATAAAGCTTTTTAATTTTGGTTGGTGTTAAAGTCAGGCAACTGAATATCAGCCTTTTTCCAGTATTATAGGGCATATGCCCTTTTCTAAAATGGCTGATGGAGGGGCACTAGGAGTTCAGAACTGGGCGTTCCGTTCGTTGTGCAGTGTACTTATGGCGGTGAGTCAGCACGCCGCCCGTACCCCTGGAAGACGTCATCTGTGATGAAACGGCGTAGGGAGGAGCGGCGTGCTGACGTCATCACATACTGCGCTGGACCCGGAAGTTACGGGCAGCTTACGAGAGCCGGCCGGCTCGTGTTTTTGATCTTGATTTTATCCATCGCTGAAAACCATCTGCATAATTGTAAGTGCAATATTTTTTAATTTCATAAACTTTTTAAAACGTAATACACTATGGAAGTTTTATATCTTTTTACGGCTTATGAACGATTGCTTGCCACAAGAGATGACATCTCATACTAAGACCGTGGGGAATCCTCTTAGCGCTGACAGCCACTGCAACACCCGAGGCTGGGTTAGAAGCCTAAGGCACGTAAAAAGAGATCTAGGGAGCTGGTGGATGCACTTTTTTTGTACTGTACCCCTACACTTATCACCTCCAGTGTTGGAATTCATGTCACCATTCATAGAAGAACATTAAGTCACCCCCCGGAAGACTGTCTATAATAGTGGACTTTTAATTTTGTCTATTTGAGTGGACTTTACCATTTATAATAATTTTTATTACATTTATATATATTTTTTCCTTCAATTTTTTGGCATATATTTTTTTTTTCTCACTGTTCATTTTTTGTGCACTTATCACTGGTGATAGTGAATGTCTATGTGATACTATATATATATGCACAATTGTATATCCACATAACTTGCAAAGGTTTTTGTAGAGGATTTCAAATTAATTTATAGCGCAGCTTAGTATTTGGTAAAACAATGTAAAATTACCTTGGCTCTGATGCATTTCCTCGCAGACCAAGGTCAAAAGGTCAGCAAAGACAAATTACAACTGTGGAAAGAAAAGGTGAAATACCCGGGTTATATTTTATCTCAAGAAGGCAGACATTTGGATGAGATCCGAAAAGAGGCAATCCTTTAAGTCCCCAAACCACTTATCAAAAAAGAAATGATGTAATTTCTCTGCATGGCTAATTTCTGTAGAGCATGGATAGCAAAATATGCTACGGTGGTGGCGCCTCTTTCTGATCTCATCTATTGTTCACTAATGTCTGCAAAAGATCCCATCCAATGGAATGTGCAAGTAGAGGATGCATTTACGAAGGTAAAGCACCTCATTGTGGGTTCCTCTGTGCTTGGCCTTTCCAATTACAGTAAAATGTTTTATCAGACTGTAGATTGTAAGGAAGGGTACACGACTTCTGTTCTCACACAGGTTTATGGGGACAAGCACAAACCAGTTGCACTCTATTCAACTAAATTAGATCCAGTGGCCCGGAGTTTGCCCCACTGTGTACAAGCTGTAGTAGCAGCCTCATTGGCCCTACGGTCCTCTGCACTGATAGTACTGTTCCACCCCCTGGTTCTTAAAGTCTCACATGCCCAGGGGTGGACTGACCATGGGGCAATTCGGGCACGGTCTGAGGGCCCGCGGCCAGTAGGGGACCCCATGACAGCTTCCACTTCAATCTGCCCGTCAATCACAGCTAGCTGATGGGTAGATCGGGTCCCGAATCACTACTTCCTGCTAAGAGACTGCTGCAGTCTAAACAGACCTCTTGTGATGCGCTCCTCCCCGCCGGCCCCTCCTTCCCTCCCGTCCACACCAGGTATTTGTATTTGTCATCACCTCGGTCGGATGAGAAGAGAGGAGGGGCCGGCGGGGAGGAGGGCATCACGAGAGGTCTGTTTACAGCTGCTTCCTGCGCTACGCTGCATCTAGGAAGGAAAGTGCAGCAGCTGCTGTCCTGTGTCCCTCTATGTGCCCAGCATCCCGCTCTGTGCCCAAAAGCCCTGAACGCTGCCCCATGCCCTGATGTCTGCCCATAACCTGCTATCTGCCCCATGCCCTGATGTCTGCCCATGTCCTGCTCTGTGCCCCCATGCCCTGATGTCTGCCCCATGCCCTATAGTCTGCCCATACCCTGCTATCTGCCCATGCTCTGCTCTGTGCCCCTATTCCCTAATGTCTGCCCTATGCTCTAATGTCTACCCCGTGTCATGCTCTGTGCCCCCTTGCCCTGCTCTGTGCCCCAAGCCCTGCTGTTTATCCTATGCCCTGCTCCGTGCCCCCATGCCCTGCTGTCTGCCCCCATTCCCCGCTCTGTGCCCCCATGCCCTGCTCTGTGCCCCCATGCCCTGCTCTGTGCCCCCCATGCCCTGATGTCTGCCCCATGCCCTGCTCTTTGCCCCATGCCCTGCTCTGTGCCCCCATGCCCTGCTGTCTGCCCCATGCCCTGCTGTCTACCCTATGCCCTGCTCTGTGCCCCCATGCCCTGCTGTATGCCCCCATGCCCTGCTCTGTGTGCCCCCATGCCCTGATGTGTGCCCCCATGCCCTGGTCTGTGCCCCCATGCCCTGATGTCTGCCCCACACCCTTCTCTGTGCCTCATGGCCTGCTGTCTACCCCATGCCCATGCTCTGATGTGTGCCCCCATGCCCTGCTGCCTGCCCCCATTACCTGCTGCCTGTCCCCATGATGTGCCCTGTGATGTGTCCCATGACCTACTGTGTGCCCTGTGATATGCCCTACTGCATGCCCCATGATGTGCTCTACTGTGTGCCCTTGTGGTGTGCCCCATGTTGTGTCCTACTGTGTGCCCCATTCCCTATTATGTGCCCCACTGTGTGCCGAATTTCCTCCTGTGGGCCTTGTGATGTGTCCTGAGCCCTACTGTATGTCCCATGATGTGCCCTGTACCCTGCTGTGTGCCATATGATGTGCCCTGCTGTGTGCCCATTGATGCATCATTCAGTGCCCCATAGTTTGCACCATACAGTGCCCTATATGTGCCCTCTTGCTTCATGTAATATACCCTGCTGTACCCCATAATGTATCCTCTTGCCCCCACGTAATATGCCCTGCTATGCCTCATAATGTGCCCAGCTGTCCCATTATGTGCCCTCTTGTCCCCATGTAATATGCCCCATAATGTGCTCTGTTGTGCCCCATAATGTGCCCTCATGCCCCTATGTAATATACTCTGCTGTACCCCATAATGTGCCCTCCTGCCCCATGTAATGTTCCATGCTGTGCCCCTCTGCCTCCCCCCTGTAATGTGCCCTATAATGTTCCCTGCTGCCCCCCCATGTAATGTGTCCTACTGTACCCCCCCAACCTGTAATGTTCCCTGGTGTGCCCCTTGTAGTGTGCCCTCCTGCCCTCCACACACACATATTGTGCCCTCCTGACCCCTTGTGCTATGACCTGCTGACTTCTATACTTTGCCATGGTTCCCCCATGCTCTGCCCTGCTGCCCCCTGTGTACTGTGCTTGCTTGACATCTAATGCTCTGCCCTGCTGCCCCCTGTGCACTGTGTATCTCAGGTTGAACCCAGAATTGAGGCATCTACGCAGTGCAAGCTGGGGGTGGGGCTTTGTGTGGGTGTGGCTTGAGTGTGGGCGGGGACACAGGGGGCCCCATGATCTCCTGTTGCCCGGGGGTCCCATGAGTTGTCATTCCGCCCCTGCACATGCCATTTTAGTAATCTTACTACAAGACAAAATCTCCTATTTATCTTCGGCCAGGCATCTATCATGTATGATTATTCTTCTGGGACAGCCGCACATTACAATCGAGAGGTATACCACATTGAACCCCGCCACACTGACACCAACACTTAGTGATGGGGAGCCACATGATTGTATAGCTCAAATTGATGAACGGGTACTCCCTAGGAAGGATCTCACTGATGTTCCCTTTCCAGATGTTGACATTACCTTTTTTGTTGATGGGTCTTGTAAAAGGGACGATAAAGGGGTAAATCAAACGACTTATGCTATATTAACTCATGACCAGGTCATTGAAGCCAGAACTCTTCCCAGTTCCTACTCTGCACAACAAGCTGAAATTATTGCCCTATCCAGGGCCTGCAGCCAAGGAAAAAGAAAAAATATATATATATACACAAGTACAGTAGGTAAACCCATCTTATCTACATCACTATTTAGATATGCTGCGTTATTGAGCCATGGGTAAGCCCATATCTCAAAAGAAGGGATGGTACAGGTGATCAACAAGGTGTTCACAACATATGGGTTTACGAACTACTCTAGAAATTAAATTTTTGCCTCACACGTCCACTTTGTAACAGATACCATGCTCAAGGTGCCCTAAGACCTTTAAGGGGGCATTTCCCACAACCCCCTTATCCCTTTCATGGATTTTATTGAAATGAACAAATGTGAGAATAAAAGTTCTGTCTTATTATTGTTGACATGTTTATAAAATGGGTGGAAGCTTTTCCTATGACACACCCAGATGGGCAGTCAGTAGCCAAAGTACTAGTCCCAAACGTTCATCTCTAACCCTAATCCCACTATTAATAGTCCCAAATGCCTAATCCTAACCATAATCCCACTATTACTTAGGTCGCTGCTAGAAAGCAGGTCTTCCAACGGGTCTAGTTGTAGGAGAGGAGGGATAGGAAATTGTGCCCTAGTTGCGTGGCGCAATTGTGCGTATCGGAAGAACATCCATCCCGGGAATCCATACGTCCCTGACATAAGTGCAAAGGACATCAATTCCCCATTGGGCATAATGTCTCTTAGGGTTTTGATTCCAAATTCCTCCCAGAGCTGAGGATCAGGAATTGTTCGGAAATGGGGCAACCGAGGATTTCCCCAAAGAGGCTGGACAGGCGCCCATCGCCCCACAAGGGAAAACCTCCTTCTAGCCATCCTTCATACTTGAAGTGTTGCCCTGGACGGAGCAGGAAGCTCCTCGTATGCCTTTGCCCCCCTATAAACCAGGTTTTGCGGATCCTGTATAGACCCTAACTGTGCCGCCTCCACACAGACCGCAGCGTTAGAGCGTTTTCCCTCAAACCACCAGTACGCCGTCACCAGCATCGCCGCCCAATAATACAGTTTGAAATTAGGGAGGGCAAGGCCCCCCATCTGAGTCGGTAGTTGTAGTGTGGATTTGGCCAATCTTGGAGTAGCTCCATTCCATATAAAGGAGATAATTTGTTTGTCTATTTCCCGAAAAAAGGATGCTGGAAGCCAAATCGGGCTATTTCTAAAAAGATAGGTGAACTTGGGTAGAAGCATCATTTTTAGGATGTTTATATGTCCTAGTAAATTAAGTGGCAGTTCAGACCATGCGCGACACCTTTCTTTAAGGAGACGGAGCAGAGGAAGCATATTTAGATTATAATATTGGGCAGTATCAATCCCACTATTACTAGTCCCAAACACCTAATCCTAACCCTAATCCCACTGTTACTAGTCCCAAACGCCTAATCCTAACCCTAATCCCACTATTACTAGTCCCAAATGCCTAACCCTTACCATTATCCTACTATTACTAGTCCCAAACGCTCAACTCTAACCTTAATCCCACTATTACTAGTCCCAAACGCTTAATCCTAACCCTAATCCCACTATTACTAGTCCCAAACGCTCATCTCTAACCCTAATCCCACTATTACTAGTCTCAAACGCCTAATCCTAACCATAACCCCACTATTACTAGTCCCAAACGCTCAACTCTAACCCTAATCCCGCTATTATTAGACCCAAACGCTTAATCCTAACCCTAATCCCACTATTACTAGTCCCAAAGGCCTAATCCTAACCATAATCCCACTATTACTAGTCCCAAACGCCTAATCCTAACCATAATTCCACTTTTACTAGTCCCAAACGCTTAATCCTAACCCTAATCCCACTATTACTAGTCCCAAACGCTCATCTCTAACCCTGATCCCACTATTACTAGTCCCAAATGCTTAATCCTAACCCTAATCCCACTATTACTAGTCCCAAACGCTCATCTCTAACCCTAATCCCACTATTACTAGTCCCAAATGCTTAATCCTAACCCTAATCCCACTATTACTAGTCCCAAACGCTCATCTCTAATGCCCCGTACACACGGTCGGACTTTGTTCGGACATTCCGACAACAAAATCCTAGGATTTTTTCAGACGGATGTTGGCTCAAACTTGTCTTGCATACACACGGTCACACAAAGTTGCCGGAAAATCCGATCGTTCTAAACGCGGTGACGTAAAACATGTACGTTGGGACTATAAACGGGGCAGTGGCCAATAGCTTTCATCTTTTTATTTATTCTGAGCATGCGTGGCACTTTGTCCGTCGGATTTGTGTACGTACGATCGGAATTTCCGACAACGGATTTTGTTGTCGGAAAATTTTATAGCCTGCTCTCAAACTTTGTGTGTCGGAAAATCCTATGGAAAATGTGCCTACACACGGTCGGAATTTCCGACAACAAGGTCCTATCACACATTTTCCGTCGGAAAATCCGATCGTGTGTACGGGGCATAACCCTAATCCCACTATTACTAGTCCCAAATGCTTAATCCTAACCCTAATCCCACGATTACTAGTCCCAAACGCTCATCTCTAACCCTAATCCCACTATTACTAGTCCTAAATGCTTAATCCTAACCCTAATCCCTAACTCTTAACCCTCTAACATTAACACTCTTCATAACATATAATTAAATAATTTTGAAAATTTATATTTTCGTATTTTGTAATTTCCAAAATTACTAATTTTGGAAATTCGGTACATATAACATTTTGGAAATTTAGAATTTTGCCAATTTCGTAATTAACTAATTTGTAAAAATTTGCTCAAAAAATGACTTCTGAACCTAAAGAATTGCACATGTCTAGTTCAGATGGTTTCATGCATTTGTGACCGCAACCAGGTGAGGGGTACAAAGACAAGTGCTTCTTGCCTACAGTCAAGCATGGTGGTGGGAGTGTCATGGTCTGAGGCTGCATGAGTGCTGCCGGCACTGAGCAGCTACAGTTCATTGAGGGAACCATGAATGCCAACATGTACTGTGACATACTGAAGCACAGCATGATTCCCTCCCTTCAGAGTCTGGTCTACAGGGCAGTATTCCAACCTGCTAATGACCCCAAACTAGGGATGAGCCGAACACCCCCCCCGGTTCGGTTCGCACCAGAACCTGCGAACGGACCGAAAATTTGCACGAACGCTAGAACCCCATTGACGTCTATGGGACTCAAACGTTCGAAATCAAAAGTGCTCATTTTAAAGGCTAATTTGCATGGTATTGTCCTATAATGGGTTTGGGGACCCGGGTCCTGCCCCAGGGGACATGTATCAATGCAAAAAAAACTTTTAAAAATGGCCGTTTTTTCGGGAGCAGTGATTTTAATGATGCTTAAAGTAAAAAAAAAAAAAGTGAAATATTCCTTTAAATATCGTACCTGGGGGGTGTCTATAGTATGCCTGTAAAGTGGCGCGTATTTCCTGTGCTTAGAACAGTCCCTGCACAAAATGTCTTTTTTAAAGGAAAAAAAGTCATTTAAAACTGCTTGCGGCTTTAATGTAATGTCGGGTCCTGGCAATATGGATGAAAATCAGTGAGACAAATGGCATGGGCACCCCCCAGTCCATTACCAGGCACCCAAATTAAAAAAGGAAACAGCAGTATACAGGCTCTGTACTCTGAACAGCAGTATACAGGCGGTGCAAACAAGACAGGGACTGTAGGTTTGTTGTTAAGAAGAATCTGTTTGTAATTTTGAACTGTTACATTTTTTAAGTGTTTAGCTCCAGCCAAAAAATCTATTTTAAGCTTTTTGGAAAACATAGGGAAGGGTTATCAACCCTGTGACATTTGTTTTGCTGCCTGTGCTCCTCTTCAGAAGATTTCACCTCACTTTTTGTCCCAATGACAAATGTTTTTTGAGAATTTGGGTTTTTTTGTGAAACAAGGATTGGTGATAAAGCATCAGTGGAAAGGAGAAATATTTTTCCCATATTAACTCTTACAGGAGAGAATTTCACTTCCTAGGGGTAGATTTCATCTCACTTCCTGTTGTCTCCTTCAGTTTGCAAGTAGAAGTTGTTTGTAAGTTGGATGTTTGAAAGTAGGGGCCTGCCCTATATACTCAGCAGAAATTTGGGCCTTAGGTGTTGTTGTGGCCACAACACTGTAAGCCCTCACAGGGCCCTGCTGTGAAATATTGGATCAAGAATTGTAATTACATGCCCCTGTTGAACAGGGGCTGAAAAATTGGGCCTTAGGCACTGGTGCTGGTGCCACAACACTGCAACCCCGCACAGATACTCTAGTTGGAACGCAGGAACGAGCCCTGCTGCAAAGTATTGCATCAAAAATTGTAATTACACGCCCCTGTTAAACAGGGGCTGAAAAATTGGGCCTTAGGCACTGGTGCTGGTGCCACAACACTGCAACCCCGCACAGATACTCTAGTTGGAACGCAGGAACGAGCCCTGCTGCAAAGTATTGCATCAAAAATTGTGATTACACGCCCCTGTTAGACAGGGGCTGAAAAATTGGGCCTTAGGCACTGGTGCTGGTGCCACAACACTGCAACCCCGCACAGATACTCTAGTTGGAACGCAGGAACGAGCCCTGCTGCAAAGTATTGCATCAAAAATTGTGATTACACGCCCCTGTTAGACAGGGGCTGAAAAATTGGGCCTTAGGCACTGGTGCTGGTGCCACAACACTGCAACCCCGCACAGATACTCTAGTTGGAACGCAGGAACGAGCCCTGCTGCAAAGTATTGCATCAAAAATTGTAATTACACGCCCCTGTTTAACAGGGGCTGGAAAATTGGGCCTTAGGCACTGGTGGCGGCGCCCAGAATCAAAAATGTTCTTACAAGCTATCAGCATGATCATTGAGGAGGAAAAGGATAATTACTCAAGATAGTCACTCAGCATCAGCATAGGCAGTCTTTGAAGGGATTTGAGATTTCAAAAAAAAATTATTCGGTTAAATCAGCATCAGGTGCTTGGTAGCTGGTGGTGATCCAAGACTGATTCATTTTTATGAAGGTCAGTCGATAGACCGAGTCGATGGACAGACGCACCCTGTGATCGGTTACAAAGCCTCCAGCAGCACTGAATGTGCGTTCCGAAAGAACGCTGGATGCAGGACAGGCCAGTAGCTCAATTGCATACTGTGCAAGTTCTGGCCAGTGATCCATCCTCAAGACCCAGTAACCCAGAGGATTTTTGGTGGGATAGGTGTCCAAATCAGATCTTGCCCCTAGGTATTCCTGCACCATGTAAAACAGACGCTGGCGATGGTTGCTGGAACCGATCATACCTTGGGGCTGCGGACTAAAAAATTGTCTGAACGCATCGGTCAGACGGCCTCCTTCTCCACTGCTCCTTCTTTGACTGACCGAAGCCTCAGCAACATGTTGTCCAGAAACAGGAGTTTGTAACCTCCCAGTCTCTGGGAACGCGTTGCACAGACCTTTCTGCAAGGCCTCCCGAAGATGTTCCTTCCTCTGCTCCCTCTGCGATGGCAAGAAAAGGTCCACAACCTTACCCTTGTAACGTGGATCAAGGAGGGTTGCCAGCCAGTATTGGTCCTTCTCCTTGATACCACGAATACGAGGATCCTTACGCAGGCTTTGGAGGATCAGGGAGGCCATGCAGCGTAGGTTTGCTGAGGCATTCGGTCCGGAGTCCTCTGGGTCACTAAGGACGACATGGTCCGCAGCCACCTCCTCTCAGCCACGTACAAGTCCATGTGTTTCTTGGGACTGATCCCTTAAAGACTGCTGCTGATGCTGAGTGCCAGGCTCCACCTCCATACTGACACAATCCTCCTCCTCCCCCTCCTCCTCGTCCTTTTCCTGTGTGATCAGCGGGCACGCAGGAACACTGTCTGGATAAAGGGGGCCTTGAGAGCTAAGGAAGTCCTCCTCTTCCTGCCTCTGTTCTGCCTCAAGTGCCCTGTCCATTATTCCATGCAGCGTGTGCTCCAACAGGTGGACAAGGGGGACAGTGTCACTGATGCATGCACTGCCACTGCTCACCATCCTCATGGCCTCCTCAAATGGTGACAGGACAGTGCATGCATCCCTGATCATGGCCCACTGGTGTGGGGAAAAAACCAAGCTCCCCTGACCCTGTCCTGGTGCCATAGTCGCACAGGTACTCATTGATGGCCCTCTGCTGCGTGTGCAGCCGCTGCAGCATGGCCAACGTTGAGTTCCACCTGGTGGGCATGTCACAGATTAGGCGTTTCTTGGGCAGGTTAAACTCCTTTTGGAGGTCTGCCAGCTGAGCACTGGCATTATATGACCGGCGGAAATGCACACAGACTTTCCTGACCTGCCTCAGGACATCCTGTAAGCCCGGTACCTGCCCAAGAACCGCTGCACCACCAAGTTAAGGACGTGAGCCAAACAGGGCACATGGGTCATTTGTCCCTGTCGGAGGGCAGAGAGGAGGTTGGTGCCATTGTCGCAAACCACCATTCCTGCCTTAAGTTGGGGTGGCGTCAACCACCTCTGAACCTGCCCCTGCAGAGCTGACAGAACCTCTGCCCCAGTGTGGCTCCTGTCCCCCAAGCACACCAGCTCAAGCAACGCATGGCATCTTTTGGCCTGCATACTTGCGTAGCCCCATGAACGGCTATGGAGCACCGCTGGTTCCGAGGACAAAGCACAGGAAGAGGCCATGGAGGAAGAAGAAAAGGAGGCGGTGGAGAAGAGAGGTGTGTCACAATCATTAGTAGTGGCATTTTGGAGGCATGGTGGCGGAACAACCTCCAACACTACTGCACCTTGTCCTGCATCCTTCCCAGCTGCCAGCAGAGTCACCCAATGCACGGTGAAACTTAGGTAATGTCCCTGTCCATGCCTGCTGGACCATGGGTCAGCGGTAATATGCACCTTACCGCTGACTGCCCTGTCCAGCGAGGCCAAGACATTGCCTTCCACATGCCGGTAGAGAGCCGGAATCGCCTTCCATGAGAAAAAGTGGCATTTGGGTACCTGCCATTGAGGAACCGCACATTCCACAAACTCACGGAAGGGGGCAGAGTCTACCAACTGAAAAGGCAGCAGTTGAAGTGCTAGCAATTTTGCCAAGCTAGTATTCAACCGCTGGGCATGTGGATGGCTGGGAGCGAACTTCTTTCGGCGGTGCAGCAGCTGGGGCAGGGAAATTTGCCTGGTACAATCTGACATCGGTGTACCGAAAGCAGATTGCCCACAAGTACTTGGCTGTGACACACCTAATTCTACAACTTTATTCCTCTCAGTGCAGGTCTCTGAGAAGACTGAAGGTATAGTGGGGTTGGAGATCTCAGCTGATGAGGAGCAAGGAGAGGTCCTCTTTGTTCTTTGGTGTGGGTCTTTTAGATACGCTTGCCAACGAACTGCATGGCAGGTCAACATATGTCTGGTCAAGCATGTGGTGCCCAAGCGGGAGATGTTTTGGCCACGTGAGATACGCTTGAGACATATGTTGCAAATAGCAGCGGTTCGATCTGATGCACTTGTCTCAAAAAAGGCCCACACTAAAGAACTTTTGGAATAACGCACAGAGACAGCAGCGCCCTGCACATGTGGAGCTTTGGGGTGTGATGCAGTCAGTGTGCTGCCCTTAGGCTGACCCCTGGAGGGCATCCTGCCTTGTTGGTGATGTGCCTCCTCCTCCTCCTCCTCCTCCTCTCTCCTATCAGGCACCCACGTTGAGTCAGTGACCTCATCATCCCCTCCCTCCTCATCACTGGAGCAAACCTGGCAGTATGCTGCAGCAGGGGGAGCATGACTGCTAGATTGCTGTCCTTCTTGGGCACCCCCTCTGTCCGTGCTCATGTTACTGCCTTCATCTAGCTCAGTATCATCATCAGAGCCTTCTAAACGCTGGGCTTCCTCCTGGAGCATGTACCCAACACTGTGGTCAAACAGTTTGAGGGACTCCTCAGGAGGACATGGTGGGGCTAGGGAAGGAGTCACTGATGCCATTGAGCCGAGGGAAGAGGCCGCGTTGGCAGCTGCTTTGCCAGACAAAGTACCCTGAGCATGGGTGAGAGAGGATGAGGAGGATGAGGACAGCTTGGTCATCCACTCGACCAAGTCTTCCGCATGTTGCGGCTAAACACGGCCAGCTGCTGAAAAGAAGGCCAAGCGTGTCCCATGGCCACGTGCTGATGAGGATGCACCGTCTCCATGACCAGCACTGTTGCCTCTAGACACAGAGCCTGCTTGCCCTCTTTTATTGGCTTGTGACTGTCTGCCTCTCCTTGTTGGCCTTCCAGACATACTAATGGCCTGTAGCTGCACTAAGCTGGGATATATATATATATATATATATACTGATACTGCAGCTAGCAAAATGAACTGCCTGCCTGTATTATGAGAACACCACCAAACTTCTACAGGTAGCTTTAGGTGAACACTGTGCAGAGATCACAAAAAACTAACTTGTAGCTTATTTAGCTGCCTGCGGTAGTGATAGGATCAGAAAAACACTACCAACCTTCTACAGGTAGATTTAGCTGAACACTGTGCAGAGCTCGCACTACACTAACTTGTAGTTTTAGCTGAACACTGTGCAGAGCTCGCAAAAAACGAACTTGTAGCTTATTTAGCTGCCTGCTGTAGTGATAGGATCAGGAAAACACTACCAACCTTCTACAGGTAGCTTTAGGTGAACACTGTGCAGAGCTCCCAAAAAAATAACTTGTAGCTTATTTAGCTGCCTGCGGTAGTGATAGGATCAGGAAAACACCACCAACCTTCTACAGGTAGCTTTAGGTGAACACTGTGCAGAGCTCGCAAAAAAATAGCTTGTAGCTTATTTAGCTGCCTGCGGTAGTGATAGGATCAGGAAAACACCACCAACCTTCTACAGGTAGCTTTAGGTGAACACTGTGCAGAGCTCACAAAAAACTAACTTGTAGCTTATTTATATGCCTGTGGTAGTGATAGGATCAGGAAAACACTACCAACCTTCTACAGGTAGCTTTAGGTGAACACTGTGCAGAGCTTGCAAAAAAATAACTTGTAGCTTATTTAGCTGCCTGCGGTAGTGATAGGATCAGGAAAACACCACCAACCTTCTACAGGTAGCTTTAGGTGAACACTGTGCAGAGCTCGCAAAAAACTAACTTGTAGCTTATTTAGCTGCCTGCGGTAGTGATAAGATCAGGAAAACACCACCAACCTTCTACAGGTAGCTTTCGCTGAACACTGTGCAGAGCTCGCACTACACTAACTTGTAGTTTTAGCTGAACACTGTGCAGAGCTCGCAAAAAACGAACTTGTAGCTTATTTAGCTGCCTGCTGTAGTGATAGGATCAGGAAAACACCACCAACCTTCTACAGGTAGCTTTAGGTGAACACTGTGCAGAGCTCGCAAAAAAATAACTTGTAGCTTATTTAGCTGCCTGCGGTAGTGATAGGATCAGGAAAACACCACCAACCTTCTACAGGTAGCTTTAGGTGAACACTGTGCAGAGCTCGCAAAAAAATAGCTTGTAGCTTATTTAGCTGCCTGCGGTAGTGATAGGATTAGGAAAACACCACCAACCTTCTACAGGTAGCTTTAGGTGAACACTGTGCAGAGCTCACAAAAAACTAACTTGTAGCTTATTTAGCTGCCTGCGGTAGTGATAGGATCAGGAAAACACTACCAACCTTCTACAGGTAGCTTTAGGTGAACACTGTGCAGAGCTCGCAAAAAAATAACTTGTAGCTTATTTAGCTGCCTGCGGTAGTGATAGGATCAGGAAAACACCACCAACCTTCTACAGGTAGCTTTAGGTGAACACTGTGCAGAGCTCGCAAAAAACTAACTTGTAGCTTATTTAGCTGCCTGCGGTAGTGATAAGATCAGGAAAACACCACCAACCTTCTACAGGTAGCTTTCGCTGAACACTGTGCAGAGCTCGCACTACACTAACTTGTAGTTTTAGCTGAACACTGTGCAGAGCTCGCAAAAAACAAACTTGTAGCTTATTTAGCTGCCTGCTGTAGTGATAGGATCAGGAAAACACCACCAACCTTCTACAGGTAGCTTTAGGTGAACACTGTGCAGAGCTCACAAAAAACTAACTTGTAGCTTATTTAGCTGCCTGCGGTAGTGATAGGATCAGGAAAACACTACCAACCTTCTACAGGTAGCTTTAGGTGAACACTGTGCAGAGCTCGCAAAAAAATAACTTGTAGCTTATTTAGCTGCCTGCGGTAGTGATAGGATCAGGAAAACACCACCAACCTTCTACAGGTAGCTTTAGGTGAACACTGTGCAGAGCTCGCAAAAAACTAACTTGTAGCTTATTTAGCTGCCTGCGGTAGTGATAAGATCAGGAAAACACCACCAACCTTCTACAGGTAGCTTTCGCTGAACACTGTGCAGAGCTCGCACTACACTAACTTGTAGTTTTAGCTGAACACTGTGCAGAGCTCGCAAAAAACGAACTTGTAGCTTATTTAGCTGCCTGCTGTAGTGATAGGATCAGGAAAACACCACCAACCTTCTACAGGTAGCTTTAGGTGAACACTGTGCAGAGCTCGCAAAAAAATAGCTTGTAGCTTATTTAGCTGCCTGCGGTAGTGATAGGATTAGGAAAACACCACCAACCTTCTACAGGTAGCTTTAGATGAACACTGTGCAGAGCTCGCAAAAAAATAACTTGTAGCTTATTTAGCTGCCTGCGGTAGTGATAGGATCAGGAAAACACCACCAACCTTCTACAGGTAGCTTTAGGTGAACACTGTGCAGAGCTCGCAAAAAACTAACTTGTAGCTTATTTAGCTGCCTGCGGTAGTGATAAGATCAGGAAAACACCACCAACCTTCTACAGGTAGCTTTCGCTGAACACTGTGCAGAGCTCGCACTACACTAACTTGTAGTTTTAGCTGAACACTGTGCAGAGCTCGCAAAAAATGAACTTGTAGCTTATTTAGCTGCCTGCTGTAGTGATAGGATCAGGAAAACACCACCAACCTTCTACAGGTAGCTTTAGGTGAACACTGTGCAGAGCTCGCAAAAAAATAACTTGTAGCTTATTTAGCTGCCTGCGGTAGTGATAGGATCAGCAAAACACCACCAACCTTCTACAGGTAGCTTTAGCTGAACACTGTGCAGAGCTCGCAAAAAACTAACTTGTAGTTTTAGCTGAACACTGTGAGGAGGACGCACTACACTAACTTGTAGCTTTAGCTGAACACTTTGCAGAGGTCGCACTACACTAACTTGTAGTTTTAGCTGAAAACTGTGAGGAGGACGCACTACACTAACTTGTAGCTTTAGCTGAACACTGTGAGGAGGACGCACTACACTAACTTGTAGTTTTATCTGAACACTGTGAGGAGGACGCACTACACTAACTTGTAGCTTTAGCTGAACACTGTGCAGAGGTCGCACTACACTAACTTGTAGTTTTAGTTGAACACTGTTCAGAGGACACAGTACACTAACTTGTAGCTTTAGTCTAGCTGCCTGACTGTGGTACTAATAGGATCAAAAGAACAGCAGCAATTTTCTTCAGGTAGCTGTAAATACTGTTACAAGACAAGCCTGCCTGTCAGTAGGAAGATAACAGGAACGGATCTAGCTAAACTGAATACAGTGTATATATATATATATACACAACACCTGGGATGCATATATTTACACAATACACTGTAAGTGCAGCTAACTCACTGAAGGTCCTGCCTAATCTAACTAACTCAAATGAAATGACACTGTCTCTCTCTCTCTCTCTCTAAGCACGCCAGAACACACTACACAGGGCCACCGTGCAGGCAGCCTTATATAGTGTGGGGCGTGTTCTAAACCCCCTGAGCCATAATTGGCCAAAGCCACGCTGGTTTTGGCCAATTACAGCTCTCTCTACTGACGGTGCTTAGATTGGCCAAGCATGCGGGTCATAGTGCATGCTTGGCCAATCATCAGCTAGCAATGCACTGCAATGCCGCAGTGAATTATGGGCCGTGACGCGCCACACGAATTTGGCGCAAGCGGCCCATATCTTTCGCAATTCGGCGAACGGGCGAACAGACGATGTTCGAGTCGAACATGGGTTCGACTCGAACACGAAGCTCATCTCTACCCCAAACACCACTCCAAGACGACCACTGCCTTGCTAATCATGCTGAGGGTAGAGATGATGGACTGGCCAAGCATGTCTCCAGACCTAAACACCATTGAGCATCTGTGAGGCATCCTCAAACAGAAGGAGGAGGAGCGCAAGGTCTCTAACATCCACCAGCTCTGTGATGTCATCATGGAGGAGTGAAAGAAGACACCAGTGGCAACCTGTGAAGCTCTGGTTACCTACATGCCCAAGAGTGTTAGTTAATTGCTGGAAATTCATGGTGACCACACAAAATATTGTCACGTTGGGCCCAATTTGGACATTTTCACTTAGGGCTGTCCTCACTTTTGTGAGATACTGTATATTATTGTTATTAGTGAACTCCTAAAGTAAGTATAAACAAGGTCAAAGTAAACATGTTTTTATTGTCTTGAATGAATACAATAAGAAAAAAATGTAACAAATCAATAACAATATGCTATTTGGTTTGTAAGTATATAGTTACAAACAAGATCAAAAATTATATTTAATATATTAATGATCATTTTAATGTGATACCTCTAATTTTTAAATCGTATTTCCTTGTCAACTGACTGCTCCTGCAGGGCTCATAAAATGATCCGTTAATTCATCCCTAATTCTGAAACCTACTGTTGGACCATGGACATGAGGGAAATCAGCAGGTTCTAAATTGTGAGACAATGTGTCCTCAAAATTAACACCATCTCTATCCCTTAATACATTGTGCAACACACATGCTGCCTTGATTAATTTGCATGCATTTTCCACCTTAAAATTGATAGGTTTAAGGAATATTTGCCATTTGTTGGCAAGAATGCCAAAGGAACATTCAACCAGCCTACATGCCCGACAGAGACGATAATTGAAAATTCTCTTCTGGGTGTCCAGATTCCTCCATGAGTAGGGCTTCATTAAATGTTCATTGATAGCGAAAGCCTCATCAGCCACAAAAGCAAATGGCATATCTGGTCTTTCTGTACTGGGTAATGGTTGGTTTTCCAGTAAATCGAGTCGATTAGATTGAAGACGCTTCCCAAATGTTGAATTCATGAAAACAGAAGAGTCTGCCGAACTCCCAAATGCTCCTACATCAATATATAAGAATTTATACTCTGCATCAACCAAAGCCATTAGCACGACAGAAAAATATTTTTTATAATTATAATATCGGCTACCACTGTGACAGGGTTTTATTAGGCGAATGTGTTTTCCATCAATTGCTCCCAGGCAGTTAGGAAAGTTGGTTTTGATCCAGAAATGTTTAGCAACATCATTCCATTTTTCTTTATTTGGAATCGGCATGAAAGTATCTTTCAATTTCCAAATAGCATCACACGTTAGCTTCACAATTTCTCCAAATGTTGAGATTCCTGTTCTGAATTCATAGTGTAATGATGTATAGGTATTTCCAGTGCCAAGATATCTGTAATTAAAATACAAATTATTTATTTCAGTACGAATACTAAAGAAAAGGTGGAAGACTATAAGGGATAATTATAGGAGAGAACACCTTATTCAAAATAATATAAGGAGTGGTTCTGCTGGGAAGAGAAAAGGGAGAGTTTATTGTCACTATGAGGAGCTCATGTTCCTGAAGCCCGTCATGGAGATGAGACTGTAAGTATAACAACATTTATTATGTTAATTTATCTGGTTTTTATTGAATTGTATAACATCTTTAGGATTTTTTGAGGAATGCATGGTCTAATTACATGTTGTTTTTTTTTATTTATTTTAAATTCTATTTTTCATGACAGAAAGCAATATGGAGAGTGAAACAGAAGAGGACCCTGAGGCTGCAGAGCAGACCAACCAATTAGTAGATGCAGCAGACTTTTCACAAATTTCAGAAACAGAAGCAGAAACCACTGAAGCAACATTGGCCACCAAAAAACAAAAACAAAGAATAAAAACCAAACAACAAATGTCAGGGGACTTCCTCAATGTTGTCCAAAAATTGCTTAGCAAACAAGAAAAAGATGGAGGAGAATTGGAGTCTTTTACCAGAAGCCTGGTTCCAAAAATGGCCAAAGTACCAACTGAACATCAATGTAACATGCGTTCAGAAATATTGCATCTCATAAATTTTTATCAGCAGCAACCTACTCCAAATAGGGATGCACCGTGTGAGGGCAACACTAGTCATAATTTTGTATGGGAGGTACGATGGTCCAGGTACCTCATGCTCACAATCCTACCCATCTGCAGCAGCTTCAAGATTTCCAGTCATGTCCCAAAACCCATATCCCAGTTTTCAAATGAAAAAAAACGAACCACATTTTCAGGGAGTACATTACGAAGTGCAGCCATATTTTCCTAATGTCCAAGCTTCCCCTCCCACCCCTCTAGAGGAGACACACCATCCTTCCACCTATCAGAATCTATGAGATTTCTTGCTGGATATCTTTTTGTTAAAGTTTTACATTTGTTAATATAATTTTGTCTGGAAAATGCACATGTTGATAGTCTATGTTAAATTATTTTCAGTTTTGCACATGTGCATTTTTCATAAAATATATTTAATAAAAAATATATAATTTTCCATTCAAAATTGGAGGGCCATTTTATAACGTGTTTACACGTGCACTTCTTAATTATTCATACCTACCTTAGCGTTATAAATAAACGTTCACATGGTGATATTGCCAACCTGCAATTGGTATCCTGTAATAGTGGGATTAGGGTTAGGATTAGGTGTTTGGGACTAGTAATAGTGGGATTAGGGTTAGGATTAGGCGTTTGGGACTAGTAATAGTGGGATTAGGGTTAGGATTAGGCGTTTGGGACTAGTAATAGTGGGATTAGGGTTAGGATTAGGCGTTTGGGACTAGTAATAGTGGGATTAGGGTTAGGATTAGGTATTTGGGACTAGTAATAGTGGGATTAGGTTTAGGATTTGGCGTTTGGGACTAGTAATAGTGGGATTAGGGATAGGATTAGGCATTTGGGACTAGTAATAGTGGGATTAGGGTTAGGATTAGGCGTTTGAGACTAGTAATAGTGGGATTAGGGTTAGAGTTGAGCATTTGGGACTAGTAATAGTGGGATTAGGGTTAGGATTAGGTGTTTGGGACTAGTAATAGTGGGATTAGGGTTAGGATTAGGCGTTTGGGACTAGTAATAGTGGGATTAGGGTTAGGATTAGGCGTTTGGGACTAGTAATAGTGGGATTAGGGTTAGGATTAGGCATTTGGGACTAGTAATAGTGGGATTAGGGTTAGGATTAGGTGTTTGGGACTAGTAATAGTGGGGTTAGAGTTGAGCGTTTGGGACTAGTAATAGTGGGATTAGGGTTAGGATTAGGCGTTTGGGACTAGTAATAGTGGGATTAGGGTTAGAGTTGAGTGTTTGGGACTAGTAATAGTGGTATTAGGGCTAGGATTAGGCGTTTGGGACTAGTAATAGTGGGATTAGGGTTAGGATTAGGCATTTTGGACTAGTAATAGTGGGATTAGGTTTGGGATTAGGCGTTTGGGACTAGTAAGAGTGGGATTAGGGTTAGGATTAGGGTAATACTAGTATTAGGGTTAGGATTAGGCATTTGGGACTAGTAATAGTGGGATTAGGGTTAGGATTAGTCATTTGGGACTAGTAATAGTGGGATTAGGGTTAGGATTAGGCGTTTGGGACTAGTAATGGTAGGATTAGGGTTAGAGTTGAGCATTTGGGACTAGTAATAGTGGGATTAGGGTTAGGATTAGGCGTTTGGAACTAGTAATAGTGGGATTAGGGTTAGAGTTGAGCGTTTGGGACTAGTAATAGTGGGATTAGGGTTAGGATTAGGTGTTTGGGACTAATAATAGTGGGATTAGGGTTAATATTAGGCGTTTGGGACTAGTAATAGTCTGATTAGGGTTAGAGTTGAGCACTTGGGACTAGTAATAGTGGGATTAGGGCTAGGATTAGGCATTTGGGACTAGTAATAGTGGGATTAGGGTTAGCATTAGGCATTTGGGACTAGTAATAGTGGGATTAGAGTTAGGATTAGGCATTTGGGACTAGTAAGAGGGATTATGGTTAGAGTTGAGCATTTGGGACTAGTAATAGTGGGATTAGGGTTAGAGTTGAGCGTTTGGGACTAGTAATAGTGGGATTAGGGTTAGGATTAGGGTAATACTAGTATTAGGGTTAGGATTAGGCATTTGGGACTAGTAATAGTGGGATTAGGGTTAGGATTAGGCATTTGGGACTAGTAATAGTGGGATTAGGGTTAGGATTAGGTGTTTGGGACTAGTAATAGTGGGGTTAGAGTTAAGCGTTTGGGACTAGTAATAGTGGGATTAGGGTTAGGTTTAGGCGTTTGGGACTAGTAATAGTGGGATTAGGGTTAGAGTTGAGTGTTTGGGACTAGTAATAGTGGGATTAGGGCTAGGATTAGGCGTTTGGGACTAGTAATAGTGGGATTAGGGTTAGGATTAGGCATTTTGGACTAGTAATAGTGGGATTAGGTTTGGGATTAGGCGTTTGGAACTAGTAAGAGTGGGATTAGGGTTAGGATTAGGGTAATACTAGTATTAGGGTTAGGATTAGGCATTTGGGACTAGTAATAGTGGGATTAGGGTTAGGATTAGTCATTTGGGACTAGTAATAGTGGGATTAGGGTTAGGATTAGGCGTTTGGGACTAGTAATGGTAGGATTAGGGTTAGAGTTGAGCATTTGGGACTAGTAATAGTGGGATTAGGGTTAGGATTAGGCGTTTGGAACTAGTAATAGTGGGATTAGGGTTAGAGTTGAGCGTTTGGGACTAGTAATAGTGGGATTAGGGTTAGGATTAGGTGTTTGGGACTAATAATAGTGGGATTAGGGTTAATATTAGGCGTTTGGGACTAGTAATAGTCTGATTAGGGTTAGAGTTGAGCACTTGGGACTAGTAATAGTGGGATTAGGGCTAGGATTAGGCATTTGGGACTAGTAATAGTGGGATTAGGGTTAGCATTAGGCATTTGGGACTAGTAATAGTGGGATTAGAGTTAGGATTAGGCATTTGGGACTAGTAAGAGGGATTATGGTTAGAGTTGAGCATTTGGGACTAGTAATAGTGGGATTAGGGTTAGAGTTGAGCGTTTGGGACTAGTGATAGTGGGATTAGGGTTAGGATTAGGGTAATACTAGTATTAGGGTTAGGATTAGGCATTTGGGACTAGTAATAGTGGGATTAGGGTTAGGATTAGTCATTTGGGACTAGTAATAGTGGGATTAGGGTTAGGATTAGGCGTTTGGGACTAGTAATGGTAGGATTAGGGTTAGAGTTGAGCATTTGGGACTAGTAATAGTGGGATTAGGGTTAGGATTAGGCGTTTGGAACTAGTAATAGTGGGATTAGGGTTAGAGTTGAGCGTTTGGGACTAGTAATAGTGGGATTAGGGTTAGGATTAGGTGTTTGGGACTAATAATAGTGGGATTAGGGTTAATATTAGGCGTTTGGGACTAGTAATAGTCTGATTAGGGTTAGAGTTGAGCACTTGGGACTAGTAATAGTGGGATTAGGGCTAGGATTAGGCATTTGGGACTAGTAATAGTGGGATTAGGGTTAGCATTAAGCATTTGGGACTAGTAATAGTGGGATTAGAGTTAGGATTAGGCATTTGGGACTAGTAAGAGGGATTATGGTTAGAGTTGAGCATTTGGGACTAGTAATAGTGGGATTAGGGTTAGAGTTGAGCGTTTGGGACTAGTAATAGTGGGATTAGGGTTAGGATTAGGCATTTGGGACTAGTAATAGTGGGATTAGGGTTAGTATTAGCCATTTGGGACTAGTAATAGTGGGATTAGGGTTAGGATTTGGCATTTGGGACTAGTAATAGTGGGATTATGGTTAGAGTTGAGCGTTTGGGACTAGTACAAGTGGGATTATGGTTAGAGTTGAGCATTTTGGACTAGTAATAGTGGGATTAGGGTTAGAGTTGAGCGTTTGGGACTAGTAATAGTGGGATTAGGGTTAGGATTAGGTGTTTGGAACTGGTAAGAGTAGGATTAGGGTTAGGATTAGGCGTTTGGGACTAGTAATAGTGGGATTATGGATAGAGTTGAGCGTTTGGGACTAGTACAAGTGGGATTATGGTTGAAGTTGAGTGTTTGGGACTAGTAGTAGTGGGATTAGGCGTTTGGGACTAGTAATAGTGGGATTAGGGTTAAAGTTGAGTGTTTGGGACTAGTAATAGTGGGATTAGGGTTAAGATTAGTCGTTTGGGACTAGTAATAGTGGGATTAGGGTTAGAGTTGAGCACAAGCAAGGTCAGACAGTCCGGGTCAGCAGGTAGATGAGAAAGGCAATAACGGCAGGCAGAGGCAGAGATGGTAGGCAAGCAGAGATCGGCAATGGTATCAGGCAGGAGCAGCAGAATAGTCAGGCAGGCCGGGTCGAATTGGAGCGGGACGGATGGTCAGACAAGCCGGGTCAAATCAGGTAACAATCAATCAGGTGCAGGTTAACAGGAATCACAGAGCTGAGATGAAGCAGCAATGTGCCCAAGGCACAGGGGAACTCTTATGCGCTCTTTGGCGCCAAAACGGCGCTAACGCGAACACCGAGCCCGAGCACCGCGCTGATGCCTGAAAACAGCAGAAGTTTGTTGCAGTGTTCGCACAGGAGCGCTCCGGTGCATAGGCGCATGCAAACGCCCAGGTCTGGCGCCGGTGGCTCCCTGACATTGCCCCCCCAAGGGGCAGCATCCGGATGCCCATAAGCCTTCTCTTCTCCGGGTGGGTAGAGAAATAGGCGCAAACTAAACGCCTAGCATGAACATTACTGTCTGGTTCCCACGAGTTACTTTCTGGGCCGTAGCCTTTCCATTTAATTAGGAATTGCTTTTGTCCCTGTCTTCTTCTACAATCAAGGATAGCCTCAACCTCAAATTCCTCGCTGCCATCAATCAAAACAGGTTCAGGAGGTCTAGTTCCTCTATCAGGGAAGGGATCAGGTACAGCAGGTTTAAGCAGAGACACATGGAATACTGGGTGAATCTTAAGAGAGTCAGGCAAGGTCAATTCATAAGAAACTTAATTGATTTTCCTCTTAACCGGAAAAGGTCCCATAAATCTAGGTGCCAACTTCTTAGAAGGACATGCTAATTTGATATTATTGGTGGAAAGCCATACCTGGTCACCAAGCTGTAACTTCAACTCCCCTCTTCTTTTTCGGTCGAAGATTCTCTTGCCGTCTGCCTGGGCCTTGGACACTGCTTCCTGCAACATCTGGTTGTTGTGACTGAGGAAATCCACTGTACTCTGTACCGCCAGAACTGAAGACTCTGGAAGGAAATCGGGTAGAAAGGTTAAATGGAAGGCATAATTGGCGAAAAAGGGGGATTGACCGGTGGCAGAATGTTTGGCATTGTTGTAAGCAAATTCTGCTAAAGGCAGCAGGGATACCCAATCGTCCTGTGAGAAGGATGTAAAGCATCTGATGTATTGTTCAAGGGTCTGATTGGTCCTCTCTGTCTGCCCATTAGTTTGAGGATGATAGGCCGAGGACAAGGCCAGTTTGATTTTTAAAGTTTCACACAGGGCTCCCCAAAAACGTGAGGTGAATTGTACCCCTCTATCAGAGATTATGTTTACAGGAACTCCATGAAGTCTGATGATTTCCTTGATAAATATACGAGCCGTTTCAATAGCCGATGGGGTTCCCCTTAACGGAAGAAAATGGGCCATCTTGGTTAAACGGTCCACCACCACAAAGATGGCAGAACACCCCTCAGAACATGGAAGCTCTACAATAAAATCCATGGAAATCATCTTCCAGGGTCTATCGGGTACAGGTAAAGGTTTTAACAAGCCCCAAGCTCGATTCCTGGATGTCTTATTCTGGGTACAGATAAGGCAGGAGCTGACATATTTTTCGCAAAAGTCTTTTAGTTTGGGCCACCAGAATGTACGCTGCACCAATTCCAGGGTTTTGCGAACCCCAAAGTGACCTGCCAGTGGGTGATCGTGAAGAAGCGTCAAAACCTTGACCCTAACCTCCTCAGGGACAAAAATTTGGCTTCCTTTCCAGAACAATCCATCTCTGTTTATCAAGGTAATCCCTGTAGGCCTGGCTGATTCAGAGGATGCTTCCTTAATCTGGGAGAGTAGATCTGTTCGTAGGAGTAGGAAATTGTTTGCAGGTAAGATGGTGTCAGGAGAAGATAAGTCCTTTGGGTTGTCATGCATTCGTGACAATGCGTCTGGTTTAATATTTTTTGAGCCTGGCCGATAAGTAATGTGGAAGGAAAAACGTGAGAAGAACAGAGCCCAGTGGGCTTGTCGAGGCTTTAGTCGTTTAGCAGATCGCAAATACTCCAGATTTTTATGGTCAGTGTAAATTAGTACTGGATGCATAGCCCCCTCCAACAGGTACCTCCACTCCTCTAGTGCAGTCTTAATAGCGAGTCACCAACATCATAGTTCTTCTCCGCAGGAGAGAGTTTTCGGGATAAGAACCCCACAGGATGCATTACGTCTTTACTGCCTTTACGTTGCGAAAGTATTGCACCTACCGCTATCTCAGAAGTGTCCACTTCTAAAATGAATGGTAATGATGGTTCAGGATGGCTGAGGATAGGTGCTGAGGTAAATAGTCTCTTGAGGTTCTCGAAAGCATCTTGGGCTAGTTGATTCCAAGAAAAACAGGTATTCTGTTTGGTCAACTGCGTGATGGGTGCAATTATGGCTGAGAACCCCCTGATGAACTTCCTGTAAAAGTTTGCAAACCCGATAAACCGCTGAACCCCCTTCTTGTCCAGGGGTTCCGGCCAGTCCAGAACAGCAGAAACCTTCTGCGGGTCCATCTTGATGCCAGTTGAAGAGATTATCAACCCCAGGAATTGAATGCTCTGTTGCTCGAACTCGCATTTCTCTGCTTTTGCATAAAGTCTGTGTAAGCAGAGACGACCCAACACCCTGCGGACATGTTCTCGATGTAGATCCAGAGATTCCGAAAAGATCAAGATATCGTCCAGATATGCGATCACAAACACATCTAGAAAGTCCCTGAGAACATTGTTAATTAGGTGTTGGAAGGTCGCAGGGGCGTTGTAGAGTCCGAAGGGCATAACTAGGTTTTCGTAATGCCCGAATCGGGTCCAAAAAGCTGTTTTCCATTCGTGCCCAGCCCGGATACGGATCAGATTATAGGCCCCTCTTATGTCAAGTTTAGTAAAAATGACGGCAGTCCTTAATTTCTGGAACAGTTCAGGTATCAAGGGTAGGGGATACCGATTCTTGACCGTGATTTTGTTCAGTTCTCGGTAATCTATACATGGGCGGAGAGACTTGTCCTTCTTAGCGACAAAGAATATTCTGGCACTAGCTGGGGAGGTGGAGTGGTGAATGAATCTCTTGGCCAGGTTTTCATCTAAATTAGTCTTTAGTACTTCCTGTTCTTTTTCTGATAAAGGAAAGATGCGTCCGAATGGAATTTCGGATCCTGGCAGCAACTCGATGGGGCAGTCGTAGGGGCGATGAGGTGGAAGAGAATCTGCCCCCTTTTTACTGAAAACATCAATGTATTCGTGATAATGATTAGGTATGGCCTGGCAATTTTTCTGGTCGGTGTCCAGACAAAGCAGAGTGGCTGAGGAATCCGGATGTTTCATCAAACAATGCTCTTGACAGTAGGATGACAGGAATTTTACTTCTCCGGATGGCCAGTGGATGTGTGGATTGTGGGCCTGCAGCCAGGGAATGCCCAGGATAATGGGGAACATAGGAGAGGTGATGGCATCAAGGACCAGCAATTCCTTATGTTGGGAAGAAATGGTAGCAGGCAATGGCAGGGTCTCTCGTGTTACTTGTCCGGATCTGATGCGGGAACCATCAGCTAGAAATACAGAAAGTCCATGGGCTTTAGTCCGTAAAGGGATGTTATGTTGGCTGGCAAAAGTTAAATCGATAAAGCAGCTGCATGCTCCGGAGTCAATAATGGCATTGACTGGGATTATCTCTTCTTGGAGCTGTAACGAGAGAGGAATGGCAAGGTGGGTAGAATTCGTAGATAAAGCAGAGAGACTGGTATGCACAGGAGATTGGCACTTACTTATTTTAACTGGACAATTATGGACATAGTGCCCGGTTCTACCGCAATAGAGACACAGATTAAGTTGCCGACATCGGGCACGTTTTTCGGAAGACAGGGCAGGTCGCATCAGTCCTAATTGCATCGGTTCAGAGGTGTCCGGCGTGACATTAGCAGGATTCATACTGGGTGAGGGTAAGTAGCGTGCTGCAGGAACCGGAGCTCGTGCTGTCATCCAGGTCGGGCGGGATTGTTGAGCAGAACGTTCAGATCGACGTTCTCGGAGGCGACGATCGATCTGAATGGTTAAGGAGATCAAGGCCTCAAGAGTATTTGGAACACCCACTCAAGCAAGTTCATCTTTTAGTCCTTCAGATGCGGAACTGGTGGCGCAGGGTCGCATCATTCCACTGTGTGTCCGCGCTCCAATGCCTGAAGTCAGTGACATAGTCCTCAGCGGGTCTGCGGCCTTGTTGGAGAGTGAACAGAGCTGATTCGGCGGTGGCAGTCTGTTGGGGTCCTCATATAGTTGCGCCATGGCTTCAAAGAAAGATGATAGAGATTGGGTTAGGGCTGAGTCCCCCTCAAGTAAACGGTGGGCCCAGGTCTGAGGTTCTCCTTGTAGGAGGGAAATCACAAATCCCACCTTGGTGACTTCCAGTGAGAAAGTTCGGGGCTGTAGGGCAAAGAAGAGCTGGCAGGCATTGCGAAAGGCCCGAAACTTAGCCCGGTCTCCGGAGAATCTTTCAGGAATAGGGAACCTCGGTTCAGGTGGAAGCATCACAACTGAAGGGGCTGAAACAGTCTGTGCTGGAGCTGCAGCTGAAGAGGAGGCTGTAGGGTTAGACCCTGCAAGATTCTGAACTTGTCCTTCCAGTCTGTTATAGTTATCCTGAAGGGATTGCACTGCTTGAGTGAGGGCCGAAAGGTGCGTACATATTTCCTTCATTGGAGAGGTGTCTCCTGCAGGCTCAGTCATCGCTGCTTCGTACTGTTAGGTACCTGGTAGTAGAGCCTGACTTGTAGGAGAAGACCTTTCATACAACGCTGGTTCAGGAGCCACTGGAGTGGGGACAGTGGTCTCCTGAGCGCAGTGGGGTAGGAGTGCCTGTTGAAGTAGAGTCTCTGATGCTGAAGTGAAGTAGAGGTCCCTCCAGGGATGGCTGGACTGCAGGTCAGGTGGAGACTGGAGACAGCAGGCTGGAACACTGGAGATGCAGAGATCACTGGAGCTGAAGCTGAAGGTGCAACAGCAAAGAACAAACAGCAGGCACAAGCAAGGTCAGACAGTCCAGGTCGGCAGGCAGAGGCAGAGTTGGTAGGCAAGCAGAGATCGGCAACGGTATCAGGCAGGAGCAGCAGAATAGTCAGGCAGGCCGGGTCGGATTGGAGCGGGACGGATGGTCAGACAAGCCGGGTCAAATCAGGTAACAATTAGGGATGAGCCGAACACCCCCCCCGGTTCGGTTTGCACCAGAACCTGCGAACGGACCGAAAATTCGCACGAACGTTAGAACCCCATTGACGTCTATGGGACTCGAACGTTCGAAATCAAAAGTGCTCATTTTAAAGGCTAATTTGCATGGTATTGTCCTAAAAAGGGTTTGGGGACAAGGGTCCAACCCCAGGGGACATGTATCAATGCAAAAAAAACTTTTAAAAACGGCCGTTTTTCGGGAGCAGTGATTTTATTGATGCTTAAAGTAAAAAAAAGTGAAATATTCCTTTAAATATCGTACCTGGGGGGTGTCTATAGTATGCCTGTAAAGTGGCGCGTGTTTCCCGTGTTTAGAACAGTCCCTGCACCAAATGTCATTTTTAAAGGAAAAAATCTCATTTAAAACTGCTTGCGGGTTTAATGTAATGTCCGGTCCTGGCAATATGGATGAAAATCAGGGAGACAAACGGCATGGGTACCCCCCAGTCCATTACCAGACCCTTTGGGTCTTAAACCCCGCACCCAAATTAAAATAAGGAAAGGTGTGGGGCCACCAGGCCCTATATACTCTGAACAGCAGTATACAGGCGGTGCAAACAAGACAGGGACTGTAGGTTTGTTGTTAAGTAGAATCTGTTTGTCATTTTGAACGGGTACATTTTTAACGTGTTTAGCTCCAGCCAAAAAATCTTTTTTAAGCTTTTTGGAAAACATAGGGAAGGGTTATCACCCCTGTGACATTTGTTTTGCTGTCTTTCCTCCTCTTCAGAAGATTTCACCTCACTTTTTGTCCCAATGACAAATGTTTTATGAAAATTTGGGTTTTTTGTGGAACAAGGATTGGAAAGCATCAGTGGAAAGGAGAAATGTTTTTCCCATATTAACTCTTACAGGAGAGAATTTCCCTTCCTAGGGGTAGATTTCATCTCACTTCCTGTTGTCTCCTTCCGTTTGCAAGTAGGAGTCGTTTGTAAGTTAGATGTTTGAAAGTAGGGGCCTGCCCTATATAATCAGCAGAAATTTGGGCCTTAGGTGTTGTTGTGGCCACAACACTGTAAGCCCTCACAGGGCCCTGCTGTGAAATATTAGATCAAGAATTGTAATTACATGCCCCTGTTGAACAGGGGCAGAAAAATTGGGCCTTTAGTGGTGGTGGTGGTGCTGGTGCCACAACACTGTAAGTCCTCACTCGCTCTTGGAGGGTGCAGAAATGGGCCCTGCTGTGAAATATTAGATCAATAATTGTAATTACATGCCCCTGTTAAACAAGGGCTGAAAAATTGGGCCTTAGGCACTGGTGCTGGTGCCACAACACTGCAAACCCTCACAGATACTCTAGTTGTAACGCAGAAACGAGCCCTGCTGCAAAGTATTGCAACAAAAATTGTAATTACACGCCCCTGTTAAACAGGGGCTGAAAAATTGTGCCTTAGGCACTGGTGGTGGCGCCCAGAACGAAAAATGTTCTTACAAGCTATCAGCGTGATGATTGAGGAGGAAGAGGATAATTTCTCAGGGATAGTCACTCAGCATCAGTATAGGCAGTCTTTGAAGGGATCTGAGATTTTAAAAAAAATTATTCGGTTACATCAGCATCAGGTGCTTGGTAGCTGGTGGTGATCCAAGACTGATTCATTTTTATGAAGGTCAGTCGATCGACCGAGTCGGTGGACAGACGCAACCTCTGATCGGTTACAAAGCCTCCAGCAGCACTGAATGTGCGTTCCGAAAGAACGCTGGATGCAGGACAGGCCAGTAGCTCAATTGCATACTGTGCAAGCTCTGGCCAGTGATCCATCCTCAAGACCCAGTAACCCAGAGGATTTTCGGTGGGAAAGGTGTCCAAGTCAGATCTTGCCCCTAGGTATTCCTGCACCATGTAAAACAGACGCTGGCGATGGTTGCTGGAACCGATCATACCTTGGGGCTGCGGACCAAAAAATTGTCTGAACGCATCGGTCAGACGGCCACCTTCTCCACCGCTCCTTCTTTGACTGCCCGAAGCCTCAGCAACACGTTGTCCAGAAACAGGAGTTTGTAACCTCCCAGTCTCTGGGAACGCGTTGCACAGACCTTTCTGCAAGGCCTCCCGAAGATGTTTCATCCTCTGCTCCCTCTGCGATGGCAAGATAAGGTCTGCAACCTTACCCTTGTAACGTGGATCAAGGAGGGTTGCCAGCCAGTATTGGTCCTTCTCCTTGATACCACGAATATGAGGATCCTTACGCAGGCTTTGCAGGATCAGGGAGGCCATGCAGCGTAGATTAGCTGAGGCATTCGGTCCGGAGTCCTCTGGGTCAGTAAGGACGACATGGTCCGCAGCAACCTCCTCTCAGCCACATATAAGTCCATGTGTTTCTTGGGACTGATCCCTTAAAGACTGCTGCTGATGCTGAGTGCCAGGCTCCACCTCCATACTGACACAATCTTCCTCCTCCTCCTCCTCCTCCTCGTCCTCTTCCTGTGTGATCGGCGGGCATGCAGGAACACTGTCTGGATAAAGGGGGCCTTGAGAGCTAAGGAACACCTCATCTTTCTGCCTCTGTTCTGCCTCAAGTGCCCTGTCCATTATTTCACGCAGTGTGTGCTCCAACAGGTGGACAAGGGGGACAGTGTCACTGATGCATGCACTGTCACTGCTCACCGTCCTCGTGGCCTCCTCAAATGGTGACAGGACAGTGCATGCATCCCTGATCATGGCCCACTGATCCTGTCCTGGTGCCATAGTCACACAGGTATTCATTGATGGCCCTCTGCTGCGTGTGCAGCCGCTGCAGCATGGCCAATGTTGAGTTCCACCTGGTGGGCATGTCACAGATTAGGCGGTTCTTGGGCAGGTTAAACTCCTTTTGGAGGTCCGTCAGCCGAGCACTGGCATTATATGACCGGCAGAAATGCACACAGACTTTCCTGGCCTGCCTCAGGACATCCTGTAAGCCCGGGTACCTGCCCAAGAACCGCTGCACCACCAAGTTAAGGACGTGAGTCAAACAGGGCACATGGGTCATTTGTCCCTGTCGGAGGGCAGAGAGGAGGTTGGTGCCATTGTCGCAAACCACCATTCCTGCCTTAAGTTGGCGTGGTGTAAACCACCTCTGAACCTGCCCCTGCAGAGCTGACAGAACCTCTGCCCCAGTGTGACTCCTGTCCCCCAAGCACACCAGCTCAAGCACCGCATGGCATCTTTTGGCCTGCGTACTTGCGTAGCCCCTTGAATGGCTACGGAGCACCGCTGGTTCTGAGGACAAAGCACAGGAAGAGGCCATGCAGGAAGAAGAAGAGGAGGGGGTGGAGGAGAGAGGTGTGTCACAATCATTAGCATTTTGGAGGCGTGGTGGCGGAACAACCTCCAACACTACTGCACCTTGTCCTGCATCCTTCCCAGCTGCCAGCAGAGTCACCCAATGCGCCGTGAAACTTAGGTAACGTCCCTGTCCATGCCTGCTGGACCATGAGTCAGCGGTAATATGCACCTTACCGCTGACCGCCCTGTCCAGCGAGACATGGACATTGCCTTCCACATGGCGGTAGAGAGCCGGAATCGCCTTCCGTGAGAAAAAGTGGCATTTGGGTACTTGTCACTGAGGAACCGCACATTCCACAAACTCACGGAAGGGGGCAGAGTCTACCAACTGAAAAGCAGCAGTTGAAGTGCTAGCAATTTTGCCAAGCTAGCATTCAACCGCTGCGCATGTGGATGGCTGGGAGCAAACTTCTTTTGGCGGTGCAGCAGCTGGGGCAGGGAAATTTGCCTGGTACAATCTGACGTCGGTGTACCAAAAGCAGATTGCCCACAAGTACTTGGCTGTGACACACCTAATTCTACACCTTCATTCCTCTCAGTGCAGGTCTCAGAGAGGACTGAAGGTATAGTGGGGTTGGAGATCTCAGCTGATGAGGAGCAAGGAGAGGTCCTCTTTGTTCTTTGGTGTGGGTCTTTTAGATACGCTTGCCAACGAACTGCATGGCAGGTCAACATATGTCTGGTCAAGCATGTGGTACCCAAGCGGGAGATGTTTTGGCCACGCGAGATACGCTTGAGACATATGTTGCAAATAGCAGCGGTGCGATCTGATGCACTCATCTCAAAAAAGGCCCACACCAAAGAACTTTTTGAATAACGCACAGAGACTGCAGCGCCCTGCACATGTGGAGCTTTGGGGTGTGATGCAGTCAATGTGCTGCCCTTAGTCAGGCCCCTGGAGGGCATCCTGCCTCGTTGGTGATGTGCCGCCTCCTCCTCCTCCTACTCTTCCTCTCTCCTATCAGGCACCCACGTTGAGTCAGTGACCTCATCATCCCCTCCCTCCTCATCACTGGAGCAAACCTGGCAGTATGCTGCAGCAGGGGGAGCATGACTGCCAGATTGCTGTCCTTCTTGGGCACCCCCTCTGTCCGCGCTCATGTTACTGCCTTCATCGAGCTCAGTATCATCATCAGAGCCTTCCAAACGCTGGGCATCCTCCTGGAGCATGTACCCAACACTGTGGTCAAACAGTTTGAGGGACTCCTCAGGAGGACATGGTGGGGCTAGGGAAGGAGTCACTGATGACATTGAGCCGAGGGAAGAGGCCGCTGCTTTGCCAGACAAAGTACCCTGGGCATGGGTGAGAGAGGATGAGGAGGATGAGGACAGCTTGGTCATCCACTCGACCAAGTCTTTCGCATGTTGCGGCTCAACACGGCCAGCTGCCGAAAAAAAGGCCAAGTGTGTCCCACGGCCACGTGCTGATGAGGATGCACCGTCTCTACGACCAGCACTAGACACAGAGTCTGCTTGCCCTCTCTTATTGGCTTGTGACTGTCTGCCTCTCCTTCTTGGCCTTCCAGACATACTAATGGCCTGTAGCTGCACTAAGCTGGGATATATATATATATATATATATATATATATATATATATATATATATATATACTGTAGTATGAGAACACCACCAACCTTCTACAGGTAGCTTTAGGTGAACACTGTGCAGAGCTCGCAAAAAACTAACTTGTAGCTTTTTTAGCTGCCTGCGGTAGTGATAGGATCAGGAAAACACCACCAACCTTCTACAGGTAGCTTTAGGTGAACACTGTGCAGAGCTCGCAAAAAAATAACTTGTAGGTTTAGCTGAACACTGTGAGGTGGACGCACCACACTAACTTGTAGTTTTAGCTGAACACTGTGAGCAGGACGCACAGCACTAACTTGTAGTTTTAGCTGAACACTGTGAGCAGGACACACTGCACTAACTTGTAGCTTTATATGAACACTGTGCAGAGGTCTCACTACAACAACTTGTAGGTTTAGCTGAACACTGTGAGCAGGACGCACAGCACTAACTTGTATTTTTAGCTGAACACTGTGAGCAGGACGCACAGCACTAACTTGTAGTTTTAGCTGAACACTGTGAGCAGGATGCACCCCACTAACTTGTAGGTTTAGCTGAACACTGTGAGGAGGACGCACTACACTAACTGTAAATAGTCTAGCTGCCTGACTGTGGTACTAATAGGATCAAAAGAACACCAGTAATTTTATTCAGGTAGCTGTAAATACTGTAATAAGACAAGCCTGCCTGTCAGTAAGAAGATAACAGGAACGGATCTAGCTGAACACTGTGAGCAGGACGCACTGCACTAACTTGTAGCTTTAGATGAACACTGTGCAGAGGTCTCACTACACCAACTTGTAGGTTCAGCTGAACACTGTGAGCAGGACGCACAGCACTAACTTGTAGTTTTAGCTGAACACTGTGAGCAGGACGCACTGCACTAACTTGTAGCTTTAGATGAACACTGTGCAGAGGTCTCACTACACCAACTTGTAGGTTTAGCTGAGCACTGTGAGCAGGACGCACCACACTAACTTGTAGGTTTAGCTGAACACTGTGAGGTGGACGCACCACACTAACTTGTAGGTTTAGCTGAACACTGTGAGCAGGACGCACCCCACTAACTTGTAGGTTTAGCTGAACACTGTGAGCAGGACGCACCCCACTAACTTGTAGTTTTAGCTGAACACTGTGAGCAGGACGCACCCCACTAACTTGTAGTTTTAGCTGAACACTGTGAGCAGGACGCACCGCACTAACTTGTAGGTTTAGCTGAACACTGTGAGGTGGACGCACCACACTAACTTGTAGGCTTAGCTGAACACTGTGAGCAGGACGCACCCCACTAACTTGTAGGTTTAGCTGAACACTGTGAGCAGGACGCACCCCACTAACTTGTAGATTTAGCTGAACACTGTGCAGAGGACGCACCCCACTAACTTGTAGTTTTAGCTGAACACTGTGAGCAGGACGCACTGCACTAACTGTAAATAGTCTAGCTGCCTGACTGTGGTACTAATAGGATCAAAAGAACACCAGCAATTTTCTTCAGGTAGCTGTAAATACTGTAACAAGACAAGCCTGCCTGTCAGTAGAAAGATAACAGTAACGGATCTAGCTAAACTGAATACAGTGTATATATATATATATATATATGCAACACCTGGGATGCATATATATACACAATACACTGTAAGTGCAGCTAAACTGACTGTTCTGCCTAATCTATCTAACTCAAATCACACTGTCTCTCTGTCTATCTCTTTCAACGCCGGAACACACACTACACAGGGCCGCCGTGCAGGCGGCCTTATATAGTGTGGGGCATGTACTAAATCCCCTGAGCCATAATTGGCCAAAGACTCCTTGGCTTTGGCCAATTACGGCTCTCTGTTCAGACAGCGCTGTGATTGGCCAAGCATGCGGGTCATAGTGCATGCTTGGCCAATCATCAGCCAGCAATGCACTGCGATGCCACAGTGAATTATGGGCCGTGACGCGCCACACGAATTTGGCATGAACGGCCCATATTGTTTGCAATTCGGCGAACGATCAAACAGACGATGTTCGAGTCGAACATGGGTTTGACTCGAACACGAAGCTCATCCCTAGTAACAATCAATCAGGTGCAGGTTAACAGGAATCACAGAGCTGAGACGAAGCAGCAATGTGCCCAAGGCACAGGGGAACTCTTATGCACTCTTTGGCGCCAAAACGGCTCTAACGCAAACGCGCGCACGCACATGCGTTGCGCACCCGCGCGCGCCCGAGCGCCACGCAGATGCCTGGAAACAGCAGAAGTTTATTGCAGTGTTCGCAGAGGAGCGCGCCGGCGCATAGGCGTATGAAAATGTCCAGGTCTGGCGCCGGTGGCTCCCTGACAGTTAGGATTAGGCATTTGGGACTAGTAAGAGTGGGATTAGGGTTAGGATTAGGCGTTTGGGACTAGTAATAGTGGGATTATGGATAGAGTTGAACGTTTGGGACTAGTACAAGTGGGATTATGGTTAAAGTTGAGCGTTTGGGACTAGTAATAGTGGGATTAGGTGTTTGGGACTAGTAATAATGGGATTAGGGTTAGAGTTGAGCATTTGGGACTAGTAATAGTGGGATTAGGGTTAGGATTAGTTGTTTGGGACTAGTAATAGTGGGATTAGGGTTAGAGTTGAGCATTTGGGACTAGTAATAGTGGGATTAGGGTTAGGATTAGTTGTTTGGGACTAGTAATAGTGGGATTAGGGTTAGAGTTGAGCATTTGGGACTAGTAATAGTGGGATTAGGGTTAGGATTAGGCATTTGGGACTAGTAAGAGTGGGATTAGGGTTAGGATTAGGCGTTCGGGACTAGTAATAGTGGGATTATGGTTAGAGTTGAGTGCTTGGGACTAGTACAAGTGGGATTATGGTTAGAGTTGAGCGTTTGGGACTAGTAATAGTGGGATTAGGGTTAGAGTTGAGGGTTTTGGTTTTGTGAATAGTCTCAATGGGATGGGATATTATCACTTACGTTGCCATGCTCATCCGTGTGTAATTTTTGAAAATTTCTGGGTGCTCTCTCAAGTTCTGATAGAGCAACACAAATTGTCCTCTTGAGGAGTGTTTATAGAATGGGATGGATCCAATAGCGATGTTCCTGCCTCTGTTTCAGGGTATGTTCCCAAAACATAAGCACAAAAAGTAGCAGTAGCTCAGTAAATTCCATTTTCTCTGTATTCAGTCTCTTCACCCACGAAATGCAGGAAGTGTACAGGATGCGATGTAAAAGGGGTGGGTTTTTATGCTAACGCTAGCGCTTAAAAAACGCGGTAAAAACACATCTAAAACGTGGCAAAAAGCGCAAGGCGTTAAATAGGCATTTTTTAAACGCCTCAGTGTGAAAGTAGCCTAAGTACGAACTAAAATGGTTTCAAGAACAAAAACGGCTGATGTTTGGTGGCTGTGTGGAGACAGGAGACTAAGGCCCAGACTACCACCTAGATGGGAGGGTAGTTGTGCCCTTACCCGATTGCTGCTTCCCTTTTATATAGTTCCTGTGAGTAACAAATCAATGAAACTACCAGGTAAATACTATTTTAAGCAAATTAAGTGAGAAACACCACAAGGATCATTTGACAACCGAGTGTATATAGACAAAATAGGTGTTCCACGAGGAGTTCCAGATGAATTTAAAGCGCAGAATCAAATAACAGCAGGACTCACCTCACTCTTCATATAGGCCCAGCCCAATAAGAACGTCGACTGGATAAACTACATCTACCACAACCAGCAGAGGTTTGTGAATTACACCAGAGATGCTATTAAAGGCATAGCAGCACAATTGGACGCCACCTCTTTGACAGTGTGGCAGAACCGTATCGCGTTGGATATGTTGCTGGCAGAAAGGAGCGGGGTATGCAAAATGTTCGGCACCTTCTGCTGCACTTTTATTCCAAACAATACGGCACCTAAATGGAAGTATTACCAAGGCCTTACAAAGGCCTACAAATGCTATCTGTAGAATTAGCTGAGAACTCTGGTGTAGAGAACCCCCTAACAGGACTCTTCGAAGAATGGTTTGGTAAGTGGGGTGATCTTACAAAAAGTTTGCTCATTTCTATTGTCATGGCAGCCGCAGTTCTTACATTGTGTGGATGTTGCTGCATTCCCTGTATTAGGGGAATTCTTCAAAGACTGATTGACACATCTTTAACAAAAACGATGCTCCTCCAGAGCGACACGGAACTATACTCGGAACCTGATGTTGAATTTACAACTCTCGCTAAGGACTCATCTGTCTAAATGGTAAAACCTGGTAAAATAAAAGAACCTGGATATTTGAATTATTGACATTATGAGTATAAAAGGGGGGAGATGTTAGAGAAATCATACTTTAAATGTCAGTTATGAAAAAACGCCATATTGTTTATTATAGCCTAGCTATAATTTAGATATAACTTAGCTATAGCTTAGTGATAATATGCTTAGACTTGCATTATTTGAACACATCCTGTATTTTTGTGTTGGCTTAGGGAGTTTCCAAGTCAGTATCCTGTATAACCATTGAGAATGTATATAAAAAAAAGTCTGTAACGGATACTTCCACCTTTCCTGTTGTGTTCAGAATAAAAGTTGAAACACATGTGACTGGGCATTTTTAAAACAGGAAAAGGGGGTGTCCAGGGCCTATAAAAAAGACATGTACTACAATATTCTCTTCAGAAATGAAATGACACCACATGAGCTTGTAATGCAAATGTAATTCATTTCTCTTGCATATGCAATAAATGTTATCTTGATTCCCGAGGACAGTCTTAGACAGTGACGTATTTCCGTAACAACAACACAAGGAGAGTGCCTTGTCGAAGGGGTCCTGCGTGACTCAGAAACGTTGCACTCTCCTTGTGTTGTAATCATGCAATAAATTACCCGTTTGGATGCTATCTATGTCGTTCCATGGTGTGCTGGCAAATATCTTCACCTTCATCAATATAGGCCCCCCCAGGACAAACCACCCCCCTCCATTAGTACAGACCCCCACCAGGACAAACCCCCCTCTCCATTAGTACAGCTCCCCCCAGGACAAACCCCCCTCCATTAGTACAGACCCCCAGGACCACCCCTCCTCCATTAGTACAGACCCCTCCAGGACAAACCCCCCCTCCATTAGTACAGACCCCCTAGGACAAACCCCCCTCCATTAGTACAGACCCCCCAGGACAACCCCCCCTTCATTAGTACAGACCCCCCAGGACAAACCCCCCTCCAATAGTACAGACCCCCCCAGGACAAACCCCCTCCATTAGTACACCCCCCCAGGACAACCCCCCTCCATTAGTACAGACTCCCCCAGGACAAACCCCCCTCTTCATTAGTACAGACCCCCAGGAAAACCCCCCTCCATTAGTACAGACCCTCAGGACAAACCCCCTCTCCATTAGTACAAACCCCCCAGGACAACCCCCCTCTATTAGTACTGACCCCCCAGGACAAACCCACCTCTCCATTAGTACAGACCCCCAGGACAAACCCCCTCTCCATTAGTACAGACCCCCAAGACAAACCGCCCCCCTCCATTAGTACAGACCCCCCCAGGACAAACCCCCCTCCATTATTACAGATCCCCCAGGACAAACTCCCTCTCCATTAGTACAGACCCCCAGGACAAACTGCCCCCCTCTCCATTAGTACAGACCCCCAGGACAAACCCACCCTCTCCATTAGTACAGACCCCCCCAGGACAAACCCCCCTCTCCATTAGTACAGACCCCCCAAGACAAACCCCCCTCCATTAGTACAGACCCACCAGGACAAACCGCCCCCCCTCTCTATTAGTACAGACCCCCCAGGACAAACCCCCCTCCATTGGTACAGACCCCCAGGACAAACTGCCCCCCTCTCCATTAGTACAGACCCCCAGGACAAACGGCCCCCCCTCCATTAGTACAGACCCCTCCAGGAGAAACCCCCCTCCATTAGTACAGATCCCCCAGGAAAACCCCCCCTCTCCATTAGTACAGACCCCCAGGACAAACTGCCCCCCCTCTCCATTAGTACAGACCCCCAGGACAAACCCCCCCTCCATTATTACAGACCCCCCAGGACAACCCCCCCTCTCCATTAGTACAGACCCCCAGGACAAACCCCTCCTCCATTAGTAGAGACCCCCCCAGGACAAACCCCCCACTATTAGTAGAGACCCCCCTCCATTAGTGTACATAAAAACACCCGGGCGGCAGCTAGAGAGGAGAGGACAGTGTGCAGCCGCCTGCCCGGGTGGAGAGCAGATGGAGACAGGCTTGGGCAGGAGTGTGAGACAGAGGAGGAGAACACGTCAGGCACGGACCGCCCCCCCAGCGATGTCACTGCGCGGCTGGTCTCTCTCCACACAGAGACCAGCCGCTCTGATCTTCGGCGGCTGCTCTCTTTCTCTGACAGGGGGAGGGAGGGGGGTGGGCTTGAGCCTTGAAAAATACTGTACAGCTGCGGTGGTGACCTGGGGAGGGAGCCACCTCTGGACACAGAGAGGAGGAGGGAGGAGAGCACCCTGGCACTTCAGCGCCCCCACCTCTCTGGTGCCCGGGTGCACTGCACCCTGAGCACCGGCCTGGGATCGGCCCTAGTTAGGTATATTCCATCTGCTAGGTGGACTGGGCATCTAATACCCATCATATTTGTATTCATTCAAAAGGTAATTTCATGCTGGACAATAATATACAACTGTGCTCTCCAAACAATGGCCCCTGGGCCAGATGCTGCCCTTTGCTTGCATTTACAGTGCCTTGAAAAAGTATTCACCCCCCTTGGCATTTTTCCTGTTTTGTTGCCTCACAACTTGGAATTTATATGGATTGTTTGAGGATTTGCATAATTTAATTTACAGAACATGCCCACAACTTTGAAGATTTTTTTTTTATTATTGTGAAGCAAACAACAAATAGGACAAAATAACAGAAAAAGACAATGTGCATAACTATTTACCCCCCTAAAGTCAATACTTTGTAGAGCCACCTTTTGTGGCTATCACAGCTCCAAGTCACTTTGGATAAGTCTCTATGAGCTTGCCACATCTTACCACTGGGATTTTTACCCATTCCTCCTTGCAAAACTGCTCCAGCTCCTTCAAGTTGGATGGTTTGCGCTTGTGAACAGCAATCTTTAAGTCTGACCACAAATTTTCTATTGGATTGAGGTCTGGGCTTTGACTGGGCCATTTCAACACATTTACATGTTTCCCCTTAAACCACTCAAGTGTTGCTTTAGCAGTGTCTTTGGGGTCATTGTCCTGCTGGAAGGTGAACCTCCGTCCTAGCCTCAAATCACACACAGAGTGGTACAGGTTTTGCTCAAGAATATCCCTGTATTTAGCACCATCCATCTTTCCCTCAACTCCAACCAGTTTCCAAGTCCCAACTGCTGAAAAACATCCCCACAGCATGATGCTGCCACCACCATGTTTCACAGTGGGGATGGTGTTCTTTGGGTGATGTGATGTGTTGGGTTTGCCCCAGACATAGTGTTTTCTTTGATGGCTAAAAAGTTCAATTTTAGTCTCATCAGACCAGAGCACCTTCCTCCATACATTTTGGGAGTCTCCCTCATGCCTTTTCGCAAACTGAAAACTTGCCATTTTGTTTTTTGCTGAAAGTAATGGCTTTCTTCTGGCCACTCTGCCATAAAGCCCAACTCTATGGAGCATACGGCTTATTGTCGTCCTATGTACAGATACTCCAGTCTCTGCTGTGGAAATCTGCAGCTCCTCCAGGGTTACCTTAGGTCTCTGTGCCGCCTCTCTGATTAATGGCCTCCCTGCCTGGTCTGTGAGTTTTGGTGTGCGGCCGTCTCTTGGCAGGTTTGCTGTTGTGCCATGTTCTTTCCATTTGGTTATGATAGATTTGATGGTGCTCATAGGGGTCATCAAACATTTGGATATTTTTTTATAACCTAACCCTGACTTGTAACTCTCAACAACATTGTCCCTTACTTGTTTGGAGAGTTCCTTGGTCTTCATGGCAGTGTTTGGTTAGTGGTGTCTCTTGCTTAGGTGTTGCAGCCCCTGGGGCTTTTCAAAAAGGTGTGTATATGTAATGAAAGATCATGTGACTCTTAGATTGCACACAGGAGGACATCATTTCACTAATTATGTGACTTCTGAAGATAATTGGTTTCACCAGAGCTTTTTATGGGCGTCATAACAAAGGGGGTGAATACATACGCACATGCTAATTATCAATTTTTTATTTCTGAAAAATAGTTTTATGTATATATTTTTCTAATTTGACTTCACCAACTTAGACTATTGTGTTCTGATCATCACATATACTTCAGATTAAAAAAACATTAAACTAAAGGCTGTAATGTAACAAAATAAGTAAAAAGCCAAGGGGGTGAATACTTTTGCAAGGCACTGTATTTTGCCCTTGGGACACTATTACTCCTACTGACATCAACAATGAGGCATCATTCCTTTCACTGACACCAACAATGGGTCATAATTCCTCCCACTGACACCCAATGGTGAAATATTGTTCTTCCCACTGATCTAAACGATGAAACACCATTCCTCCCGCTAATAACAATGATAGGGCATGATTCCCTCCACTAACACCAACAAAAGGGAACTATTTACTCTATTGACACTAATGATGGGGCACAATTAATAATTTTTTACTCCCAAGCCAGGGGCATTGTTTACTCCGATTGACACTGGGGCATTTTTTAGTCCCACTGGCATCAGTCCTTCTGTCCCCCCACCCCCTATAGTCTGAGGAACAGTAAACTGGCCCTTTGTTTAGAAAGTTTGGATACCCCTGATCTACAAATCACAACAATGTGCCCTGTAGGTGTTTCAAGAGATTCATATATGGTCATGCATGGTCATACAAACTGACCTCCCATCAGCCACTCCTCAGACCTCATTATTGGTCATTATATTTCTGTTTACAGCCTCTTCAGGGATAAGACAAAGAGACTGCATGAGCAGTCTGGAGTTCTCCTTTGGCATTAAACATTTTCTGAGAGCCAACGCTAATTTATATTGTGCCCACTGATTGAAATTGTAGCACTACCCCATAAGAGTTTCTGATGTCAGGTTTTCCAACTGCTACACAGCCAGTCACACAGCATTTCCTTCTTGCATCCAGAAACAGAAATCAGTCCTTTTTTTGTTCTTTTTATTAGGGGATGATAACTTGGATGGGGTAAGTGGCGGCCCGTGCATTAAGGGCACATGGGCGCTGCCCTCCCATCACCAATAGATAGATTCATGCATTGCATGAATCTATCTCTGGCCACCGCTGCCATCCCCTATTCAAGCGCCCGGCCCCTTTTCGGGTGCAGGGCACCTGAATTACAGCGGCGGGGGGTGTTTTTGAAGCACCTGTCATGTACCTGGTGGAGATCGAGCTGGAGAGGGGGCTTCTCTTGCACCTCCTGTCTGACACCCCCTGGTAGTGATGACAGGGAGTGAAGGACACAGAGTGGCACGAGGGCCGAGGTAGTGGATGGTGCTGGCTGGACCTTGCAGGAACCAGTTGGCTAAAGAGCGCTGGGCAGGCTCTGAGAGCTGGAGCTCTGTATCGCTGGGTCAGCAGATGGAGGCGTAGCCTGGACCTAAGCCAGGAGGTCATCAACAGCCGGACAGAGCAGGTACCGAGGCAGAGACGGGACACAGGCAAGGTTCGGTACACAGATGGGCAGCAAGGTACAGGAACATCAGGCAGAAGCAGAGTCAAACACAAGCCGGGATCAGATAGGCAGGCGGAGGTCAAGGAGAAGGTTCAGGTGAAGCCGGGTCAAAATACAGGAAGCTGGAACAGATCAGGTAAACAAGCATTAGCCGAAAGACTACTCAGCAATGTTCATGTGTCAGTGTTCAGTTTAAATAGGCTACTTGGCGCCCATACGTGCATGCGCCAATACAAGTCCCTCTTTGTACACACACTGGTGTGCCCGTGCTTGTGCGCAGATGCGCGTCTGGTAGCCGGACTTCTCTTACAACACCTGATTGGCACAATGCTGGGCGCTCGCAGGTCACTCAGCTGTGTTAGAAAAGCAAATGAATATTCACTTTCCTAACACTAAACCGCCTCTCTGCCAATCAGGTGCTCGGGTCTGTTACCTGTCACCTGATTGGCTGAAACGACAGGCGCCGCTATTGGACGCCAATCAGGAGGAGAGGACGGGAGATGAAGACGGCAGGAGATGCACAAAAAACCCTGCTCGACGCCGTCACCTGCTGTCCCACCAAGACAGGGTAAGTGCCGGGCAGACAGCAAGCGGGTGGGGGGGTCACACTGGGGGCATTCAAGGGCACACTGGCAGCGTTTGATGGGCACACTGGCAGCATATGATGGGCACACTGGCAGCGTTTGATGGGCACACTGGCAGCGTTTGATGGCACAGTGGCAGTGTTTAATGGGCACAGTGGCAGCATTTGATGGCACAGTGGCAGCATTTGATGGCACAGTGGCAGCGTTTGATGGGCACAGTGGCAGCATTTGATGGCACAGTGGCAGCGTTTGATGGCACAGTGGAAGCGTTTAATGGGCACAGTGGCAGCGTCTGGCACAGTGGCTGCAATTAATGGCACAGTGGCTGTATTTAAGGGCAGAGTGGCAGCGTTTGATGGGCACAGTGACAGCGTTTGATGGGCACAGTGGCAGCGTTTGATGGCACAGTGGCAGCATTTGATGGGCACAGTGGCAGCGTTTGATGGCACAGTGGCTGCAATTGATGACACAGTGGCAACATTTGAGGGCAGTGTTTGATGACACAGTGGCTGCAATTATTTTTTTTTTCAAAATTTTTTTGCGCCCCCCCAAAAAACTTTGAGCACCATCCGCCACTGGGTAAAAGATTATGGGATGCCCAACTTGAAAATGTCCAACAAATAAAACCAGGGACAGCTTCCTCCCTATTTACAGATTCCTCTTCTTCCTTCCTCCTGCACAAACTTGGCTCCTTTTTATACAGCTTCTGCTGGATCACTCCTGCAGGAACTAACAGTCTCTCATTAGCTCATCAACAGCCCATTACAGGCAAGGAACTCACAGTCCCTTGGTAAAGTAGCACATGTGGAGTGAACAGCATCTCGCACCACCTTCTGCTTCCCCTGTAGACACTGATCCTAGCTCTACTGCTTGCAGGAATGATAGCAAACCTGGCAGCCACCAGCTGACCTGGCTGCTTTGTCTTCCCAGTCCTCCTCACTGACATACACATGGAGACTCCCTAGGGCAAGGCTGGATGAAGACAGCACACCACTGTCTTCAAGAGAGACCTGCTACAGCTGCCAGTCTCTCCCCTTGGCTGTCTGTGCACCATTTTGATCTACTCACTGTCTCTCCTTGCTCTCTCCACTGCCTCTCTGGTTAGGGTCCCTAAAACTGCCTCCTGTGGTGGAATCCTTCCAGGCCAGCCTCCCAAGCACCAGCCCAAGGTAAAAACCCTCCACGGCAGGGGTCCCTCAAGGGCCACTGACAGACTCCCCTCAGCACTTCTCCATCTTCCACCCGAATTCTGACTGACATGGCTCATTCCAATTTATGGGCTCCTCAGTCCCCTGCCAGGCCCACTTTCAGGGGATTGACCAAAGGCCCCTAAATACTCAAGGCAACCCCTCCTAGCCTCCACCCACTATCTTGTAGAACATTCTCCAACATTTTAGAAACAAGGGGAGGCACCAGAGAGCTGCCAGGATGAGTAATCCAGCCCTGACCTCTAACAACCCAGACTCCATGCCTCAGGTTTATCCATGGGCCAGATAAATTTGCCTATACTACAGCTAGTAGCACACTAGAGGGTTTACTTATAAAACAATATTTTAAAATAAACAAATTTTAAAAATCTCTGAAGAGTGCTACTACATTTAGAATCTCTGAATATTCCTGTCTGTCGGGGCAGTGTGTATTATAGACATTTATTAAAGTGGTTGTTAAGCCACTTTTTTTCATTCTATAGTTCCCTCTGTTCGATAACATCAAGCTCCCCAGTGTATGTGATTTATAAAAATATGCTGTCTAATACCTTATTTCTGAGCGGCACTTAGCGCTCACATGACTGCCCACAGGTCTCCTCTCCCGATCTGATAGCTGCAGGGGGAGGGGCTGGGTATCCCCCGCTGACCTCAGCCAGGAGGAGGAGAGGAGGAGACCAGCGGGCAGTCATGTAAGCGTCGAGCGATGCACGGAAATAAGGTATTGGGCAGCATATTTTTATAAATCACATACACTGGGGAGCTTAATGTTATCTAACAGAGGGGACTATAGAATAAAAACACAGTTATTTTTACAGCAGAAGGGGGGATCTAGGAGCGGACAGAGCTGACAGGCAGGGAGGGAAGAGAGGACAGAGGATAGAGCGGATGACGGAGGCATGTAAACTGACCACGGTGTCAGGGCTCAGCAGCCATGATAAACTGTCAGTGGTCAGTTGACAGGGGGGAGCCCAAGAATGTCAGCTAGGTATGTCAGGTGATACAGGGGGCCAAATTACACAGCACAAGCACTGTGCCATATAACACATTTTAAAGGAACATGATCCAATTTTTTTTTGGGTAACAAACACTTTAAGTCATAATTGTTATTGTGATTGGTTGATAGTCTATTAAACTATCTGGTGGCAGATGAGTTTGGTTGTAACAAATTATATAGTTAATTTAACCCAGTGACAAGCACTCTGTCTGCTGGCACTTAGATTTTCCAGCTCTTGGGACCACAATCTGTGTGAATGGTGAGGCCGAGTGTCACATAGTACCAATGACAGCATGGTTTGCGTTTGGCCATCCAGGGCTGTTGTTAGCGATCACGGGGCCCCGTATAGCCTACCTGGTAGGCCCCCCAAAAATAGCAAAACAATATTTTCACTAAAAATACACTAAAATCATTATTAGAGGACACAAACATAAAATAACTTACACAATTCCTGCTAAATCTAAAATAAAACTGCATTGAGTTAATAAATAATGCTCTGTGTGTGGTGGAGGCATTGGGGCTCATTCACATGTGTGCAGCAACCTATGTTACTCTATGAGGACGCAGCAGCACTAACACAGCCGCAGGTCCTAATTTGACAGGTGTGTGGATGTAGGTGTACAGCCCCGAACAGACAGTGTGTATTCAGGGCCATTCACATGCACACCTATCAAATTAGGACCTGCGGCTGTATTCATACAACTGCTGCATCCTCATAGAGTAACAAACAACTCATTCACAGGAGAGCCCATGTGAATGATCCCTTCATTTTTTTTAATTCTTTGTAGTTTTTTAAAATGTATTTTTGCAATTTTTATAAATAATTTTTTTAAAAATATTTTTTACAATTTGTATTATTTTTTACATTTTTTAAATTATTTTTTTACAATTGCTTTACAACACTGTTTGGGGGCCATGGGTGACATATAAGGGGTCTAAACAGACCCCTGACATCTCACCTTTGAGACAGATAAAGGATTTGAGGACACAGATTCCCCAGTCCCTTTCTCTGCAGCCTTAGCTGTACTGAAGATGAATATACAGGAGACGGAGGCTCCTCTCCATTCATCAATGAAAGCATAGTAAACACAGTTTACTATACGTTAGTCAATAATGGACACAGGAGCGTACAGATCACCTACTGTGTCCATTCAGAAAAGGAAGGGGCCAGTAAATCACATATTTACCATCCCCGTCCTCTACTCTCCATCCCGCTGTGTACCCACAGCAGTCGGCAGGCGGGTAACATGAAAAAGGGGGGGACATGATTTACATATTTTTAAATGCCGACCCAATTTACATACAAATGCCAGCACTAATTTGTTTTAAATAACAGGTGATTTACATATGAATTCCAACCAAATTTATATACAAATGCCAGCGCAATTTGTACATGAGCTATGAGCACTGATCTTCCTCCCTGTCCAGACCCTCCTGTGTGCCGGGCCCCCTACAGGAGGACTGGTGGTACCCCCCTATCAGTGGCCCTGCAGCCGTTTATCGCATGTTAGGGAAGGTGTTTAGGTTCTGACACCACATTCATCAAATACTGGCTGACAGCATAGTAAGATAGTTGTACTTGGAACATTCATTGCAGCTTTCCCAGAAAGTGCTAGAACTTAGTGGATGGAGAGGGTAGAGTTTGGGCTGACCATGTATGCAGCCTAGAGTTGCCACCTGTCCGGGATTCACCTGAACATTCTGGGTTTTGAATCATGTGTCCAGTTTTCAGTCCACCTGAATACAGGACACATTATTCAGTCCTGACTGTGGCTTCCTAAAATAGCTGGAAAGAGGATCAGCTGTTCTCCTTCCTCCAGCTTGCAGGTGGTGATAGATAGCTGGCAATGCAGCACGGGACAGCTAAGGAATGAAGACAGTCTGTCCTTCTTTCTCTCTCCTCTTGTCATGTGACCTATCATTTGACAGTGTGACGGAGTCACTTTGGGCGGGGGGCCCGTGGAACACAGAATCCCTTGGGGTTGTTGGGAAAACCTTGTTTCAGCTCCCCATGCACCTCCTATGTCTAAGTCACTCTGTGTCTCTAATAGGGGCACAGGGTGACTGAGAAATACAGTCTGATCTGTACTAATCGGACTCACTGTACAGCCACACTGGAATGTTGTGTATATATATGTGATGTGTATGTAGATTAGCTGTGAGATTGGAGGGGAATTCCTCCAACAGCTCTCACTGCTGATTGGACAGTTTACCCCACCCGGAATGCAAAGGGGGGTTGTGCAGAGTATTACCTGTGTACCTGTGTTTTTAATAAAAAGTCCATGTTCAGCAACCAAACGAGTATTGTCTTGTTTTGTTAGTTGTTAGCAGCAGTTGGAATATCTGATATCTATATTCAGACTGGGAGGAAGAGGTATATGACGAAAGCACTCAAGCGGAGTGTTGGACATTTCGTTACAGACAGAATAGAGGAAGGAAAAGCTGCCTTCCATGCAGAGTGTGATCTGTGAGTACAGGGGGGGGGGCAACTCTGATGTGTGGAGGGACTCTGAAGGGGACACCAGATGAAGAAGGTACTCTTATGAGCACACCAGAATAGGGATGAGCCGAACACCCCCTGGTACAGTTCGCACCAGACCTGCGAACAGACCGAAAGTTTGCGCAAACTTTAGAACCCCATTAAAGTCTATGGGACTCGAATGTTTGGAATCAAAAGTGCTACTTTTAAAGGCTAATATGCAAGTAATTTGGGGTTTGGAGACCCGTGTCCTGCCCCAGGGGACATGTATCAATGCAAAAAAAAGTTTTAAAAATGGCCGTTTTTTCGGGAGCAGTGATTTTAATAATGCTTAAAGTGAAAATATAAAAGTGAAATATTCCTTTAAATATACCTGGGGGGTGTCTATAGTATGCCTGTAAAGTGGTGCGTGTTTCCCGTGCCTAGAACAGTCCCTGCATAAAATGACATTTTTAAAGGAATAAAAGTCATTTAAAACTGCTTGCGGTTTTAATGTAATGTCGGGTCCTGGCAATATGGATGAAAATCAGGGAGACAAACGGCATGGGTACCCCCCCCAGTCCATTATCAGGCCCTTTGGGTCTTGTATGGATATTAAGGGGAACCCCACACCCAAATTAAAAAAAGGAAAGGCGTGGGACTTTCTGTCCCAATGACAAATGATTTTTGAAAATTTGGGATTTTTAGTGAAACAAGGATTTGTGATAAAGCATCAGTGAATAGGAGACACATTTTTCCCATATTAACTCTTACAGGAGAGAATTTCCCTTCCTAGGGGTAGATTTCATCTCACTTCCTGTTGTCTCCTTCTGTTTGCAAGTAGGTGTCGTTTGTAAGTCGGCTGTTTTAAAGTAGTGGACCACCTGTATATACTATACGACCTGCCCTATGTACTCTTCAGAAAATGGGGCCTTAGGTGTTGGTGTTGCCACAATACTGTAAACCCTCACAGTTACTCTTGGTGGGCGCAGGAACGGGCTCTGCTGTGAAATGTTAGATCAAGAATTGTAATTACATGCACCTGTTTAACAGGAGCAGAAAAATTGGGCCTTTGGTGGTGGTGGTGGTGTTGCCACAACACTGTAAGCCCTCACAGTTACTCTTGGTGGGTGCAGAAATGGGCCCTTCTGCAAAGTATTGCATCAAAAATTGTAATTACACTCCCCTGTTTAGGGATGAGCCGAACACCCCCCCCCCTGGTTCGGTTCGCACCAGAACCTGTGAACGGACCGAAAATTCGCACGGACGTTAGAACCCCATTGACGTCTATGGGACTCGAACGTTCAAAATCAAAAGTGCTCATTTTAAAGGCTAATTTGCATGGTATTGTCCTAAAAAGAGTTTGGGGACCCGGGTCCTGCCCCAGGGGACATGTATTAATGCAAAAAAAGTTTTAAAAACGGCAGTTTTTTCAGGAGCAGTGATTTTAATGATGTCTAAAGTAAAAAAAAAAAGGGAAATATTCCTTTAAATATCATACCTGGGGGGTGTCTATAGTATGCCTGTAAAGTGGCGCGTGTTTCTTGTGCTTAGAACAGTCCCTGCACCAAATGTCATTTTTAAAAGAAAAAAAAGTCATTTAAAACTGCTTGCGGCTTTAATGTAATGTCGGGTCCTGGTAATATGGATGAAAATCAGTGAGACAAAGAAGAAGAATCTGTTTGTAATTTTGAACTGGTACATTTTTAACGTGTTTAGCTCCAGACAAAAAATCTATTTTAAGCTTTTTGGAAAACATAGGGAAGGGTTATCACCCCTGTGACATTTGTTTTGCTGTCTGTGCTCCTCTTCAGAAGATTTCACCTCACTTTTTTTCCCAATGACAAATGTTTTTTGAAAATTTGTTTTTTTTGTGAAACAAGGATTGGTGATAAAGCATCAGTGGAAAGGAGAAATGTTTTTCCCATATTAACTCTTACAGGAGAGAATTTCCCTTCCTAGGGGTAGATTTCATCTCACTTCCTGTTGTCTCCTTCCGTTTGCAAGTAGGAGTCGTTTGTAAGTTGGATGTTTGAAAGTAGGGGCCTGCCTTGTTTACTCAGCAGAAATTTGGGCCTTAGGTGCTGTGAAATATTAGATCAAGAATTGTAATTACATGCCCCTGTTGAACAGGGGCAGAAAAATTGGGCCTTTGGTGGTGGTGGTGCTGGTGCTACAACACTGTAAGTCCTCACTCGCTCTTGGTGAGCGCAGAAACAGGCCCTGCTGTGAAATATTAGATCAAAAATTGTAATTACATGCCCCTGTTGAACAGGGGCTGAAAAATTGAAAAATTGGGCCTTAGGCACTGGTGCTGGTGCCACAACACTGCAACCCCTCACAGATACTCTAGTTGGAACGCAACTTTTTGAAGAGAGAGACTGCAGCGCCCTGCACATGCGGAGCTTTGGGGTGTGATGCAGTCAGTGTGCTGCCCTTAGGCTGGCCCCTGGAGGGCATCCTGCCTCGTTGGTGATGTGCCTCCTCCTCTCTCCTATCAGGCACCCACGTTGAGTCAGTGAACTCATCATCCCCTCCCTCCTCATCACTGGAGCAAACCTGGCAGTATGCTGCAGCAGGGGGAGCATGACTGCCAGATTTCTGTTCTTCTTGGGTACCCCCTCTGCTGTGCTCATGTTACTGCCTTCATCTAGCTCAGTATCATCATCAGAGCCTTCCAAACGTTGGGCATCCTCCTGGAGCATGTACGCAACACTGTGGTCAAACAGTTCGAGGGACTCCTCAGGAGGACATGGTGGGGCCAGGGAAGGAGTCACTGATGTCATTGAGGCGAGGGAAGAGGCCGCGTTGGCAGCTGCTTTGCAAGACAAAGTACCCTGAGCATGGGTGAGAGAGGATGAGGAGGATGAGGACGGCTTGGTCATCCACTCGACCAAGACTTCCGCATGTTGCGGCTAAACATGGCCAGCTGCCCAAAAAAAGGCCAAGCGTGTCCCACGGCCACGTGCTGATGAGGATGCACCGTCTCCACGACCAGCACTGTTGCCTCTAGACACAGAGCCTGCTTGCCCTCTTTTATTGGCTTGTGACTGTCTGCCTCTCCTTGTTGGCCTTTCAGACATACTAATGGCCTGTAGCTGCACTAAGCTGGTCGTGGAGACGGTGCATTGGCTTTGGCCAATTACAGCTCTCTCTACTGACGGTGCTATGATTGGCCAAGCATGCGGGTCATAGTGCATGCTTGGCCAATCATCAGCCAGCAATGCACTGCGATGCCGCAGTAAATTATGAGCCGTGACGCGCCACACGAGTTTGGCGCGAACGGCCCATAACGTTCGGAATTCGGCAAACGACCGAACAGCCAATGTTCGAGTCGAACATGGGTTCGACTCGAACACGAAGCTCATCCCTAGCGGTGACGTACAACATGTACGGCGAGCCGAGAAAAATTAAGTTTCAATAGCCAGTGCGGCTCTTCTGCTTAATTCTGAGCATGCGTGAGCTTTTGTGTGACGGACTTGTGTACACACGATCGGACTTTCCGGACAACAAGTGACGTTGTTGGAAAATTTGAGAACCTGCTCTTAAACATTTGTAGCCGGAAATTCAAACAGCAAATGTTCGATGGAGCATACACACGGTCGGACTTTCCGACAACAAGCTCACATCAAACATTTCCCGACGGAAAGTCCGACCGTGTGTACGCTGCATTAGTCATTTTTAAAAGGGGTTCCCTGAGACTGGAAAGTTATTTCAACTGTTCCTCTGTGTTGAAAAGGTTGAGAAAGGCTGCTCTATCTAATCTATCTTTGACTGTTGTATTTTTACTATTGCTTTCTACAATTTCTCTAGATACATTTACAATTGCCTTCTTCTCAGGGTCTCCATCCAGTACATGGACAACATGAGCCTACATGGCTTTGGAAAACAATATCAATCTATCTATCATGGAATAAATGAAAGTATAACTTACTATTAAAGATGCGCTCACTTGTCCTCTGCAAAAACACTCTGTGAATTTTACGTTTATATTGGCCATGAAAAGTTTGCTAATCAGATTTACTACAAGATCACAATGACCCGACCCAACTCTGGATGGTATCCAACATTGTGAAGGACAGAGGGAGGTTTGCTTCTTTGTGTTATTCGGTGAGGGTGTCAGCCCACCATAAAAAGAACCTGTCATGAGACAGATACAGGGGGTTTTCTCCACTTAAGCCTCGTACACACGATCGGATTTTCGGCTGGGAATTGTGTGATGACAGACTGTTGGCCTAAAATCCGACAGTTAGCACGCTCCATCAGACATTTGTTGTCCAGCTTTCGACCAACAAATGTTGGATGGCAGGCTAGTAAATTTTCGGTGGACAACGGTCTGTTGTCAGATTTTCTGAGCGTGTGTACACAAGTCCGTCACACAAAAGTCCAAAGTACAAACGCGCAGGCTCGGAATCACTGCTCACCAAACACAACATTAGCAGAAGGTGCCCAAACGGTGGCGCTCAAGAGCTGAAATTCCACATAGTACGTCACTACGTTCGTGTTTGTTGGCCGACAATTGTGTGCCGTTTGCATGCAAGACAAGGTCCAGGAACACGCCCGTATGCCGCGTACACACGAGCGGACTTTACGGCAGACTTTGCTCGCCGGACTTTTCGACAGACTTTACGACGGACTTTCTGAATGAACGGACTTGCCTACACACAATCCACCAAAGTCCGTCGAATTCGTACGTGATGACGTACGACCGGACTAAAACAAGGAATTGTTTGACGGATTGACGGATTGATTTAAAACATGTTTCAAATCTAAGTCCGTCCATCTTTTGAGAAAACAAAGTCCGCTGGTGCCCACACACGATCGAATTGTCTGACGAAATCCTGTCCGCCGGGCAAAGTCTGCCGTAAAGTCTGCTCGTGTGTACGCGGCATTAGGACAAAAGTCTGACGCTCTGTTGGCCAACAATCCGATCGTGTGTACGAGGCTTTATACTGCTTTCTTGTCACATACAGTGTGTGCGGCTTTGTGTGGTACAGATTATAGATACACACACATGTATACGATTGGGCTACTCTGATTGGATTTTCAGGTATTCGAATATATTCATATTGCTATTTGATCCTTCAGTATACATGTGTATTTTTTTGCGCCTTCAGAGATATATGTGGCTTATATACAGTGGGGATGGAAAGTATTCAGACCCCCTTAAATTTTTCACTCTTTGTTATATTGCAGCCATTTGGTAAAATAATTTAAGTTCATTTTTTTCCTCATTAATGTACACACAGCACCCCATATTGTACACACAGCACCCCATATTGTACACACAGCACCCCATATTGACAGAAAAACACAGAATTGTTGACATTCTTGCAGATTTATTAAAAAAGAAAAACTGAAATATCACATGGTCCTAAGTATTCAGACCCTTTGCTCAGAATTTAGTAGAAGCCCCTTTTGATCTAATACAGCCATGAGTCTTTTTGGGAAAGATGCAACAAGTTTTTTCACACCTGGATTTGGGGATCCTCTGCCATTCCTCCTTGCAGATCCTCTCCAGTTCTGTCAGGGGGATGGTAAATGTTGGTGGAGCCATTTTTAGGTCTCTCCAGAGATGCTCAATTGGGTTTAAGTCAGGGCTCTGGCTGGGCCATTCAAGAACAGTCACGGAGTTGTTGTGAAGCCACTCCTTCGTTATTTTAGCTGTGTGCTTAGGGTCAGTGTCTTGTTGGGAGGTAAACCTTCGGCCCAGTCTGAGGCCCTGAGCACTCTGGAGAAGGTACACATACACATAAAAGTCATTGAAAAAAATGGCATGGGATTCCCCCACAGTCCATTACAAGGCCCTCTTGGTCTGGTATGAACATTAAGGGGAACCCCAACCAAAATGAAAAAAAAAATTGCATGGGGAGGTCCCCCAAATTCCATACCAGGCGCTTCAGGTCTTGGGACAAGTCCTTTATTGAAAAATAAAAAAAGTGTCCCACGAAGTCCATTCATCTTCTTCTCTCGCTCCGACAGACCGAAAAAAAAAAGCCGCATGCCGCCAGCGATATGCCTCCATGGGAGGCACCGGCAATAATGACCGGCCTCTCAGGTGACAGTGCTTTTATAACTGAGGGCGGGGCCACACGGTGATGTCACCGGGTGACCACGCCCCCTCTGACGCACGGGGACCTCCCTATGGCTTCCCCATAGCGTCAGAGGGGGTGGGGTCACTCAGTTACGTCACAGAGATTGAGAGCTTTCCAGTCAATGATTCACTGTCTTACTGGGTCTTGAGCATAGACCACTGGCCATAACTTACCCAGTATGCAATTGAGCTGCTGGGTTGCCCATCCAGCATGCTTTCTGAATGGGCATTCAGTGCTGCTGGAGGTTTTTTTACTGATCATAAAACACGTCTGTCCACAGACTCCCTGTACTGTCTGACTTTTACCAAAATGAATCAGTCCTTGATTACCAGCAGCTATGATGCCCCTGATGCCAATGTCGCCGATTAAGTACTTTTGGATGTGGAATCTCTGCAGAACTTCTAGGCTGCCTAGTGTTGTGGGTGTTGATTATATCTGAATGTTTTTGGTGTAGGTTTCATAGGCACAAATAACACCCAAAGAACAATTTTTCTACACCTGTTTGACAGGGACTGTATTTTTTTTTTCCGCTGCAGCAGACGGGGCAGAGAAATGTTCCTGCTATAGTCTACAGCTGGTGGTGTGCTGCTGGCAGATGTGCTGCAAGGACCTGGGACACCCTGCGCTATACCATCATCCCTGTCAGTGGAGGCTGCTGAAAGGTCATGAGGTATAGCAGGGACAGACTGAGGTGAGTAAGGATGAGGGACAGATTTGTGCTCCTTTTGTGTGGCTTTTAGGTGCTTATGCCAATGGGCTGAGTGGTGGGAGGTTAAATGCCTTGTCAAGCATGTGGTACCTAAATGGTTGGTGTTTTTGCCACACTTGATGCGTATGAGACAAAGTTTGCAGATTGCAACAATGCGATCGGCTGCACATGTACTAAAAAATGCCCAGACAGCTGAGCTGTAGGAAGTGGGTCGGGAGATAACAGCTCCACAATGTGATGGAAAATGGTAGCTGCTCTCTACTGTTCCATGATGGCTGCTTCGTTGGGGTTGTGCCTCACGCTCACCTCCTCCACCTCTGCTCTATCTGGCACCCAAGTCGAGTCAGTAACCTCATCATCATCTCCTCCATCCTCATTACCACTGGAGACAACTTGGCAATACGCTGGGGGGGAACATGGCTGCCAATTTGTGTACCAGTGTTCTCTCCTCTCTGTAGGCTCATGTTCCTGCCTTCCTCAACCTCAGAGTCAGAACTAACATCTGAATCAAGTAATGGCTGTGCATCATCAAGGAGCAAGTGGCTGACGCTGTGTTCAAATAACTCAGCTGACTCCTCCATGCCTGGGGCTATGACAGGAATAGCTGTGGACAAGGAGGTAGGTTTTTCCACTCTGGCAGCTGCAAGGGACTGCACACTAGTCTCTGCTTGGGTGACAGAGGATGAGGATGGTTTAGTAAGCCAGTCCACCACCTCCTCTGCATGCTGTGGCTGGATAGCATGGGCAACATCACAAAAAAGAGGAAATGATGCCCTGCCTGAGAACTGACCACGTCCACCTTTGCCTGTGGACACATATGCTGCTGGCCCCCTTACAGTGCCATGGGAACATCTGCCTGTCCTTGCTGTCCTCCCAGACCTGATGGGATTAGTGTGGGGTGCTTATTAACAAAATGTAATAAAGATGTGTAAATGTGTACGTGGATGCACTTTAATCAATGGACAGTGGTGTTTGGTGCACTTTAACTTGAGTATTCACGAAACAGACACACTCCACGGATATATATATATATATATATATATATATATATATATATATATATATATATATATATATATATATATATATATATATATATATATACATATATATATGTGTGTATATATATATATATATATATATATATATATATATATGTGTATATATATATATATATATATATATGTATGTATGTATGTATATATATATATATATATATATATATATATATATATATATATATATATATATATATATATATATATATATATATATGTATATAGATATATAAATATATATGTATATATATAGATATATAGATATATAGATATATAGATATATAGATATATATGTATATATATATATCTATATATATATATATATAGATATATATATATACATATATATCTATATATCTATATATATATAGATATATAGATATATAGATATATAGATATATATCTATATATATATATATGGTGAAAAGTATTGGGACACCTGTTTTTACACACACATGAACTTTAATGACATCCCAGTCTAATAGGGCGTACACACGGTCGGACTTTGTTCGGACATTCCGACAACAAAATCCTAGGATTTTTTCAGACGGATGTTGGCTCAAACTTGTTTTGTCTACACACGGTCGCACAAAGTTGTCGGAATTTCCGATCGCCAACCACGCGGTCACGTACACCACGTACGACGAGACTAGAAAAGGCCGGTTCAGAACCAAGCGCGGCACCCTTTGGGCTCCTTTTGCTAATCTCGTGTTAGTAAAAGTTTGGTGAGGGACGATTCGCGCTTTTTCAGACTCGTGGCTTTCAGATCGTTTTCTGCCGTTCAGTTTGTGCTTGTGGGTTTGTATCTGCTCTTCAGTGCGTGCAGCAAGTTCCGCGTGACTTTAAGTAGTCATTGTATTCTTGTTCGTTCGTTACTGTTTTTCAGGTCACTCTTCACAGGCCTTGCTGTTCTTCAGTGCGTTCTGTTACTCCGTTCTGAGCAGCCGACCGTTTTCTAGCCATGTTTTGTATGTGTACTCCTCGTAGAGTTCGTGCTGTGCGGGGGCTTGGTGTTGGGGTCCTGACCTTGACACAAGTCCAGTCCATGAACAGGGTGGGGAGGAGTTCATGGACCAAGAATTGGTTGCTTCAGCGTGACCAGTTCTCTCATATGCCTTTGCTCCGTGAGATCCGTGAGAATAATCCTGATGATTTCAGGAACTTTCTCAGGATGACGGACCCCGTGTTTCACCGTCTGTTGGCTTCGCTGACCCCCTATATCAGCAGGGAGGATACCTGCATGAGGCAAGCCATCACTCCGGAGCAGAGGTTGGTCGCTACCCTGCGGTATTTGGCGACAGGGAGAAGCCTGCAGGACTTGAAGTTCTCGACAGGCATCTCCCCCCAGGCTCTGGGGATCATTATCCCAGAGACCTGTTCTGCCATCATCCAGGTCCTGCAGAAGGAGTATATGAAGGTAAGATTTTTATCCTTGTATATCAAATTTTATTGTATTGAATGTTTGCTAATATATTGTATTTCTTTCCTCATTCCCTAATTACCATGATTGGAATATGCTGTGAATGTCCCCTTTGTCCTCATGCATGCTGGATTTTTATGTAATTATTATTTTAGGTCCTTCATACATATTTGCCCTTCAATAACCTCCCCAGCATGGTGTCTCCTGGCCCTATATTCACCTCATGTAGTCACTTAACAATGTATTTTTTCTGCTCCATAGTAGTGCTTTACCCCAAACACCCCCTAAAATGTTTTGAAATGTTATTTTTGCTTTAAATTCAGGCAGAGTGCCAGAGGCTTTTTTTTTGTGGTGTCCCCAAATAATTTTTAGTAACCCTCCCTCCCCCAACTGCTAAGTCAGCTGATCCCAATTCTCTATCTATCCTCAATCATCTATCTGCTGACTTTGCCAAACCCATACACACTATACCCATCTCTTTTGTGGTCAGATTTATGGATGAATTCCCCAAAGCATGTAGTACAAGGGCCTGCCTGTATACTTTCAAATGGTACTGTTTAAAGTTTTGGGATCCTATTATTATCTTGATAGGTAATAGCAGAATTTCCAAATGTCCTCAAATGTGTACAATGTGTATTTCTATCTTTGTATTTTGACACTTCTTACCTGTCCAGTGGACTGCCAATAGTGTAACTAAGGAGGGGCTGTTCCAAGTAATACCCTGTATTTAGGCATTCATCTCTCAATGAAGTGAAGAGGGTTACCTGTCCAAGATTTCCACACACCCCCTATAATGTTAGAAATGGCCCATGGGGGGGGGATATGATAGGTGTACCTTATACTTTAGCGTTGTTAAATTCCCCTTAATAAATGCTATCTGGAGGTTGCCCCATAATGTTTGTGCCTAATCTGCTTGCCATGTTTCAGAGTAAAAATAGTAATGTTTATTGTTTTTTCCTCAACAGTTTCCTTCCACGCCACAGGAATGGCAGACTGTGGCCTCCCACTTTGCCCAGCGGTGGGACTTTCCTAACTGCGGAGGGGCAATTGATGGGAAACACGTCCACATCGTCCCACCACCCAACTCAGGGTCATACTATTATAATTACAAGGGGTTCAATAGTATAGTGATGTTGGCGGTGGTGTCGGCTATTAAAGACTTCTTGTATGTGGACGTGGGGAAGAATGGCCGGATGTCCGATGGTGGAGTCATCACCCAGACGGAGTTCTACAGGCGTCTCCAGAATGGCAGCTTGGACTTGCCAGCTCCAGAGGACAATGTGGAAGGACTCCCATTTGTGTTCGTTGCTGATGAAGCGTTTGCGCTGGGGGACCACCTGATGCGGCCATTCCCAATGAGGACCCTCACCCCAGAACAGAGGGTTTTTTATTACTGGCTGGCCAGAGCCCGAAGAGTGGTGGAGAACACATTTGGAATCCTGGCCAGCCGGTTCCGCCTATTTATGACACCCAGCCATATGGCGGAGTATAAACTGAACCATATTATATTGCGTGCTGTGTTCTCCATAACTTTTTAAGGAAACATTCAGCCAACTATGCTGGCTCAGTTGGGCCTGAGGCCGGAATGATACATCAAACCACACTGACGGCGCTTGAAAGTGGCCGTCCTGGCTTGCCCTCCCTGAGTGCCCGTGATGTCTGGTTACGCTACCTGGAGTTCTTTGCGGGTAGGGGGGCTATCAATATGCCAGACAATCTGTGAATCCTTTTTATAATAAAAAAAAAAGAAATTCTTTGTGGACATTTACTGCTTGTGTTTGTTTTAGCTGACCCTGACAGAAATGTGTGGAGTCCAGAAAATGTCGTGATTGTGTAACCTTATTATACAAAGCACTGTTGGCTGTTATTTACTAAATGCAAAAACACATTTCACTACAAGTGCACTTGCAACTGCACTAAAACTGCACTTGTAGTGCAAAGTGGATTTGCCCTTAGGAAAAAACCCCCATTTTTGCTAAAAACAGCAATTACATCACCCCAAAAGTGTTGTAGTGTTGAGACAATAAACCACACATTCTTGATTAACCAACTTTTTTATACCTGCACAATCACATGTGCATTTACCAAAGGTTTTTAAAACAAACCAACATGTTTGTTGTATAACAATTTTTGGGGGGGCATTATCAAAAATCGAAATGTCCATTTAAGATAAAACAGGCCTGTGTAAAACCAACAAGAAAGACAAAAAACTTGAACTTACAAAGTTCACATTAGGTAAAACCTGAAAGCTATATCAGACATCAGTATTTAGGAACTGGGTTTGATATAGCGTTCAGATGGGGGGAAATCACCCCTGGAAAAGCCAAATTTGGAAGATGCACACCAATTTACGAATGTCAACATGTGCTATCTGCCATCAGGGGGGATCAAGGGACGTGTTTTGGGGGAGCAAGCGCTTCCTCACCGCTACTTTATAATTGAGGAAGGGGTTGCACCCCCAAAACGCGTCCATTGATCTCCCGTGATGGCAGATAGCACATGTTGGCACACTGTGTGCATCCTCCAAATTTGGCTTTTCAAAACATTGCAAAAAGTTTTAAAAGATTGGACCACAAGCCAAAAAGTGATTTTGTGGGCTTTTTTTCACCCCAAAACATCAATGATGTTATTATTTTTTTTAATCACATCATTGATTTTTTGCTGTATGTTTTGCAGTTCTACATTACACCCCATGATCTCCCCGATCAGGATCTGGGCACTTTCTGATGTAAAAGGATCTGGATCACGATCACCTAAAAAGAGAGAAACAAAACAAAAACAGGTATCAAAAATCTGCCACCATCCATCTCTTACCTGAGCCTGTGGTCGCAGACACCCACCTGTTGTGGTGCCAATTTCCACCACATCTTCTTCTTCCTCTTGCTCAGCTTGGGTTGGTGTTATTTCCTCTTCTTCCATAGGTGGGGGGTCTGTGGTCTCCTCGGATGAGGGGTGTCCTCCGAGTCTTTTCTCCCCTATGTAAAACAAAAATGGTATAATTAGCACACAGATATTTGATGGCAGAACTAGAAATAGGAAACATTGCTTGGAAGTGGGGTACAATTGTCTATTTTAGTCGAGTTCAAAGATGTCTTTTTTTTATTGCCCTTTGTCAAGCTGCAATACTTTACCTGTTTAGTACAAGCTTCACAGATGGAGACCCCCCTATAGTATACACTGGAGCACCTGTGTGGCCCCCCTAATAAAAATGGTGTTCTTGTGTCCCACACTAGTGCTCCAGTGTCCAGATGTAAAAACAGCTGCTCAGTGTCCTCTCCTTACACAGAATCTAGTTTGCATTTCATTCGAGTAACAAACCCATCTACACAAACAAATATTTGGCATCCAAGTAGGCCCCAAAAAATGTGGGAAAATGCATATGGCCTAAACAATGGTGTTTTAGAGGCCGAAAGAAAAATGTTTGATACGAACGAATAATGGGCCCATGAACATTAAAGTTGCCCTTTTAAACGTTACAATTAAGAAAAGCATATGGAGCAGCACAAACGGAATAAAGACAGAAAGAATAGGAACACTGGACAACTACTTACTTTTTTTCAGCACTCTCCGGATCTTTCGGTACTGCTCTGGCTCTCTTAATTTCAGGTCCGACCAACGCTTCCTGAGCTGATCTTTCAATCTTCATACCCCGAAATTCTTGTGAAGACTTTTGACCACTTTCGCCATGATCTTGGCCTTTCTGATATTGGGGTTGGGGAAAGGCCCATACTTTCCGTCATAGTCGGCCTTCTTCATGATGTCGACCATCTCCAACATCTCCCCAAAGGACATATTTGTGGCCTTAAAATGTCTCCTTCTGGATCGGGATGTGTCCAGATCTGGGCTTTCCTCCTCCTCCTCCTCGTTCCTGCAATTATCACGCACCTGCTGTGACTCCGCCATGTGCTCTTCCCCCACTGCGCCGAACGAAAAGGGGCGGGGAATAGACTAGAAAGAACGTCAGGGGCGGGCGGAGTTCCACGCATGCGCAGTGTGTATAAAGCGTAACACGCGTGCGTATTACGTACGATCTGTGAGCGGAGGAAGGAGCATTGGACGCGCCGATCGTAAGAATGAAGGTAAGAGACAAACTTGTGCCTATACTGCTTCTACATTGAGGCCTATATTGTAATAAGATTAGGAGAGTTTTGTCTGACATTAGGCTTTGTCTTGTGTTGTGTCTTGCAGTGAACATGGATATGCTACTGAAAGACAATGACTTCATGTCAGTATTCGCAGATATGTTAAGGGAGCTGCCATGTCTGTGGGAGGTTAACCACCCCCATTTCAAGAACCAAGCAAAGAGGAAGGCAGCACTGGTGCAATTGTGTGAAATTGTGAAGCAGGTGATCCCCACGGCAGACATCACCTATTTAAAGATCTTCATTGGTGGCCTGAGGAGCACATATCTGAGGGAGCGCAAGAAGGTCCTGGATTCACAGAGATCCGGAGCAGCAGATGACATCTATGTCCCCAGGATGTGGTACTATGACAGGCTGCATTTTCTGGCAGGCCAGACTGAACCCAGGCCATCCCTCTCCAGTCTTCCTTCCCCCCGGCTGAGGCTTCTGACGCCCAACCTGGGCCTTCCAGGCCGCATGTGGAGGAGCCCATATTGAGCCAGGTATAGCATTCCTCTAAATATTTCTGCTTGTCCAATCAATGATGTTACCTAGATGTTAGTTGGGAGTACTAATTTAGGATTGTGATTGATGAAGCAAAAAATAAAACCATGTCCCTTTTTCATACACAGGGAAGTCTCAGCCAGGAGGTGGCTGGGCCGAGCCGGCTGGCTGATCTGCCGGTCCCTCCACCCCCCCTGAAAAGAGAAAGTGGCAGGAGGAGGAGTGCCCTAGAGGAGGCTGCCAGAGGACTCTTTTGGAGGGCTACAGAGGTCCTGGGAGCACCACACACCGTGGAGGAGGACATTGCTGCCACCATTGCCTATAAAATGCAGAGGATGGAGGAGGGCCAACAAGCCATGTGTGAGTCCTTAATAAAGGATTTTTGTTTTGAATTCTACTCTCCTATGTGTTTTACTTCAAAAAGGACAGTTTGTTTGTGAGGATTCAGGTACATTTCAAATATACAATGTGAAATGAACAAGGGACACCAACACCAAACAATCTCCTGGAGATTAAATAATAAAAGATATCAATGGTGTTGGGGTAACTTGACACACAAAACACACACAAAAATATTCTGGAGTAAAAATAAAAATAACATTGAACAAAGATCAGCCTTTGAAAAAATACAAACATTAAATTTAAAAAAAAGGCTTAAAATCCCCCAAAAAATTAAATAAAAAAAAAATTCTGTCAGATGTGACAACTAATAACAATATACTCAGGGAATACCAATAAAAAAACACAAATAAAACTTTGTGAGAAGTGTGTGTGAATATGAGCAGCAAAACTACTTAATTCTTGTCACATTATAAAGAAGAAGAGAGTGAGCTGTATTAAACCATTTTTAACATTGCAGCGTGACGAAAGTGCTGTATCCATTGTGAACGCTAAGTTTACCAGAACGAGCTGTTCCGTCTTGGAATTTCTTCTGAGCATGCGTGGCACTTTGTGCGTCGGAACAGGCCACACACGGTCGGAATTGACGCAATCGGATTTTGTTGTCGGAAAATTTTATCTCCTGCTCTCCAACTTTGTGTGTCGGAAAATCCGATGGAAAATGTCCGATGGAGCCCACACACGGTCGGAATTTCCGACAACACGCTCCGATCGGATATTTTCCATCGGAAAATCCGACCGTGTGTACGGGGCATTAGTCCGTAGGGTTCAATATGGAGTTGGCCCACCATTTGCAGCTATAAAAGCTTCAACTCTTCTTGGAAGGCTGTCCACAAGGTTTAGGAGTGTGTCTATGGGAATGTTTGACCATTCTTCCAGAAGGGCATTCGTGAGGTCAGGCGCTGATGTTGGACAAGAAGGCCTGGCTCACAGTCTCCACTCGAAATTAATTTCAAGTGCAAAAATTCACATTATAACCGTAACTAAAACATATACAATTAAGTGTAACACTCTAAAAAATAAAATTCCAAAGTGTTATAATGGTGTGAACCTGCCAACTAAAATGTTGTTGCACTTGAAGGTAATTTGTATTGCAATTATCTGTAGAGGGGTTTCCACATCCCTGCTAAGGCAGCACTGATGGGCACTAATAGGCTGCACTGATTGGCAGCACTTATTGGCAGCGTTGATGAGCACTAGTTGGTAGCACTGATGTGCACTGATAGGTGGCACTGATAGGCAGCACTGATTGGCACTAATAGGTGGCACTGATGAGTGGCACTGATAGGCAGCATTGATGGGCAGTGATATGCATCACTGATGGGCTTTGATTTGTAGCACTTATGGGCACTGATAGGCAGCACTGATGGGCACTGATAGGTGGCACTGCTAGGCAGCACTGATTGGCACTAATTGTCATCACTGATTGGCACTGATAGGCAGCACTGATTGGCAGCACTTATGGGCACTGATTGACAGCACTTATGGGCACTGATAGGCAGCACTGATGGGCACTGATATGCAGCACTGATAGGCAGCATTGGTTGGCACTGATTGACAGCATTGGTTGGCACTGATTTACAGCATTGGTTGGCACTGATAGGCAGCACTGATTGGCACTGATAGGCAGCATTGGTTGGCACTGGTAAGCAGCACTGGCATGGATAGGCAGTACTGGTTGGCACTGATAGGCAGCATTGGTTGGCACTGATAAGCAGCACTGGCACTGATAGGCAGCATTGGTTGGCACTGATAAGCAGCACTGGTTTGCACTAATAGGCAGCACCGGTTTGCACTGGTTGGCACTGATAGGCAGAATTGGTTGGCACTGATAAGCAGCATTGGCACGGATAGGCAGTACTGGTTGGCACTGATTGGTAGCATTGGTTGGCACTGATAGGCAGCATTGGGTGGCACAGATAGGGGAGAGGGGGAATTTCACATTCAGGAGCTGTTCAGTGTATGAAACTGTCAGATAATGACACTGCATGCAGGGAGAGACACCAGCTGTTAAAAGTCAGCGGTGATGTTGCTGGTGGGCGGGACTGAACAGTTACCAAACACCAGCCAATAGGATGGGTCTGGGCGGCCCAATACATTTCTCTGGCTCTGCCCCCTCTCTGAAGCAGCCCAATCATTGGCTGGTGTGGGCGCTTGGTTCTGCCCACCCCCGACATCGCGGCTGAGTTGTGATGACTTACAACTCAGCCGCGATGTCGGGGGTGGGCGGGACCAAGCGCTATAAACACCAGCCAATCTTTGAGCTGCTTCAGAAAGGGGGCGGGGCCACATAACTGTAGCGGCCTGCCCAGATCCAATCCCATTGGCCGGTGTTTGATGGCCGTTCGGTCCCGCCCACCCCCACATAACCCCAACATTTTGACAGCTGGTGTCTCTCCCTGCATGCAGTGTCATTATCTGACAGTTTCATATACTGAACAGCTCTGGCAATTATCACGCTCTGCTGCCTGTGAAACTGTTTCACAAGCAGCGCAGGCCACACACTCTCTTGGATTCAGCATTTTAGGGCAAATCTCTGGAGACAGCACAGGGTGATTAGGGTGTGCCCAGGCACACCCGGCACACCCTGTGTGCATGCCTATGCACAGAACTATGCGGTATTAAACTTGCAGTAGCAAACAGAACTATGTGGCGCTAAACTTGCAGTAACACAATGAAATATACAGCGTAAAACTTGCAGTAATGCACAGAACTATATGGCGTTAAACTTGCAGTAACGCACAGAAAAAAAACTGTGTTAAACGGTCACTACACTCACACTGTCTGAACTACCCCTACATTGACACTAATGTAAAGATGAATGGTCACACTACAATCACAGTGAATTATCCCTAGATGCACACTGATATTCTACTGACAATAGAATCAGAATATAAGGCGTTAAACTTGCAGTAACGCAATGAAATATAGAGCGTTAAACGTGCAATAATGCACAGAACTATATGACGTTAAACTTGCAGTAACACCATATAGGTGAGTAAGATAAGTATTGAACATGTCACCATTTTTCTAGGTAAATATATTGGTAAAGGTGCTATTGACATGAAATTTTCCCCACACGTCAGTAACAACCCTAGCAATCCATACATACGAAGACACCAAAAACAAATTCATTCAGAATTCTGTGTAATAAAATGGAAGGACACGGGCAAAAAGTCTTGAACCCACTAACTGAAATGTATTTAATATTTGGTACAAAATCCTTTGTTGGTAATGGCGGCTTCAAGACGCAGACTCCTGTATGGAGAAAGTAGTCGCATGCATTGTCCGCCACAATGTCTGCCTATGTGTATGTTTACTCTATCTATTGTGCCTGTCATCTGTTCATCTCATAGACCTCGAGAGGCCACCAGTTACATGTCTGCAACCAACCAGTGGACCAGCAATGATCTAATCAGAGGACCAGCAATGATCTAATCAGAGTGTTCACCTGAGTGCTGGATGTCTATCTGTCTGGATGAGAGGGTGAGTGAGTTTCCAATGAAAGGTGGAGGTCCCCCATGTTAGTTGGATGAGGGTTTTTTTCACATGTGGAAGAAAGAAGTGGACACATCTTCGGGTTCTTACAGACAGTACTGACGTATGAACATCACTTCAGAAACAGAAACTTCCTCTATAAAAATACAAGGGTGGGCTGTGTAGTTTTTATGAGTTCACAGACAGACATAAAAATTCTTCCAGCTTTTCTTGGTTCGTGGCGTACATGTACAATGTCGCAGTCCCACTAAAAACCACTGATCGCCACCATTACTAGTAAAACAATAAAAAAAAAGTCCCTTAAGCCTCGTACACAGGATCCGATTTTTGGCAGGGAATTGTGTGATGACAGACTGTTTGCCTAAAATCCGACCGTTAGTACGCTCCATCAGACAATTGTTGGCCAACTTTCCGACAACAAATTTTGGATGGTAGGGTAGTCAATTTTCGGTGGATAATCACCTGTTGTCAGATTTTCCTATCGTCTGTGCACAAGTCCGTCACACAAAAGTCCAAAGTACAAACGCGCACGCTCTGAATCAATGCTCACTAAACACAACGTTAGCAGAAGGTGCCCAAAGGGTGGCGCTCAGGAGCTGAAATTCCACGTAGTGCGTCACTACGTTCGTGTTTGTTGGCCGACAATTGTGTGACGTTTGTATGCAAGACAAGATCCTGGCATACGCCCTTTGGACAAAAGTCTGACATTCTGTTGGCCAATAAGTATGAGCTCCGGCGTGTTCGCACAGCCCACGTGCAGAGCCCACCAGGAAGCGGCCCTGCGCTGCGCTAATCACAGGCAGTGAAACATTGTCTGGCACGGCTGCAGAGATTGGGAAATGTCTCACTGCCTGTGATTAGCGCAGCGCAGTGCCGACTTCCTGGCGGGCTCTGCACGTGGGCTTTGCGAACACACCGGAGCTCATCCTTATTGGCCAACAATCTGATCGTTTTTTTTTTTTTACCTTAAATATGTAGCAGAATACATATTGGCTTACAATTATGAAGAAATTCGATTTTTTTACATTTTTATGGGATATGTTTTATAGCACAAAGTAAAAAATATTATTTTTTTTTTCAAAACTGTCTGCCTTTTTTTGTTTATAGCGCAAAAAATAAAAACTGCAGAGGTGATCAAATACCACCAAAAGAAAGCTCTATTTGTGGGGAAAAAAAGACATCAATTTTATTTGGGTACAACGTCGCATGACCGCGCAATTGTCAGTTAAAGTAACGCAGTGCCAAATCGCAAAAAATGGCCTGGTCAGGAATGGGGGGGTAAAACATTCTGGGGCTGAAGTGGTTAAAGGAATTTTTCATGTTTAATGCTGCACTTTGATCCTCATTAAAATCATGACTTTTTTTTTTTTTGCATTGATGTCCCCCAGGGCAGTAACCGGACCCCCAGACCCCTTTTATGGCCAATTACTTGCATATAAGCCTTCAAAATGGGCACTTTTGATTTCTCGTGTTTGGCTCCCATAGTCTTCAATGGAGTTTCGCTGTTTCGGGGGCTAAACATTTCCCCTGGGAGTTCTGCTGCAAAATGAACAGGGGGGTGTTCGGCTAGGGTTGCCACCTCATCCCTTTAAACCTGAACACATATGAATTACACAGGTTCTGAGGATGATTTAATGCAGCTAAGCCACCAAGTGAGTTTAATTACCACCTTAATCAGCCACAGAACTCGTGTTAATTCATATGTGTTCCGGTTTAAAGGGATGAGGTGGCAACCCAATGTTCGGCCCATCTCTTCTTTTAAGTAAAACTTTTTAAAAACAATGTTACCCTATGTGCATGTTTAGTCTATTTATTGTGTCTGTCATCTGTTCATCTTATGGACCTCGAGAGGCCACCAGTTACACGTCTGCAACCAGAGGACCAGCAATGATCTAACCAGAGGACCAGCAATGATCTAACCAGAGGACCAGCAATGATCTAATCAGAGGACAAGCAATGATCTAACCAGAGAGGACCAGCAATGATCTAACCAGAGGACCAGCAATGATCTAATCAGAGGACCAGCAATGATCTAATCAGAGGACAAGCAATGATCTAACCAGAGAGGACCAGCAATGATCTAACCAGAGGACCAGCAATGATCTAATCAGAGGACCAGCAATGATCTAATCAGAGGACAAGCAATGATCTAACCAGAGGACCAGCAATGATCTAATCAGAGGACAAGCAATGATCTAACCAGAGGACCAGCAATGATCTAATCAGAGGACCAGCAATGATCTAATCAGAGGACCAGCAATGATCTAATCAGAGGACCAGCAATGATCTAATCAGAGGACCAGCAATGATCTAATCAGAGGACCAGCAATGATCTAACCAGAGAGGACCAGCAATGATCTAATCAGAGGACAAGCAATGATCTAACCAGAGAGGACCAGCAATGATCTAATCAGAGGACAAGCAATGATCTAAACAGAGGACCAGCAATGATCTAACCAGAGAGGACCAGCAATGATCTAAACAGAGGACCAGCAATGATCTAACCAGAGGACCAGCAATGATCTAACCAGAGGACCAGCAATGATCTAATCAGAGGACCAGCAATGATCTAACCAGAGAGGACCAGCAATGATCTAACCAGAGGACCAGCAATGATCTAAACAGAGGACCAGCAATGATCTAACCAGAGGACCAGCAATGATCTAACCAGAGGACCAGCAATGATCTAATCAGAGGACCAGCAATGATCTAATCAGAGGACCAGCAATGATCTAACCAGAGAGGACCAGCAATGATCTAACCAGAGAGGACCAGCAATGATCTAAACAGAGGACCAGCAATGATCTAACCAGAGGACCAGCAATGATCTAACCAGAGGACCAGCAATGATCTAATCAGAGGACCAGCAATGATCTAACCAGAGAGGACCAGCAATGATCTAATCAGAGGACCAGCAATGATCTAACCAGAGAGGACCAGCAATGATCTAACCAGAAGACCAGCAATGATCTAATCAGAGGACCAGCAATGATCTAATCAGAGGACCAGCAATGATCTAATCAGAGGACCAGCAATGATCTAATCAGAGTGTTCACCGGAGTGCTGGATGTCTATCTGTCTGGTAAGTGAGTTTCCAATGAAAGGTGGAGGTGCCCATTAGGGATGAGCCGAACACCCCCCGGTTCGGTTCGCACCAGAACCCGCGAACGGACCGAAAGTTCGCACGAACGTTAGAACCCCATTGACGTCTATGGGACTCGAACGTTCGAAATCAAAAGTGCTCATTTTAAAGGCTAATTTGCATGGTATTGTCCTAAAAAGGGTTTGGGGACCCGGGTCCTACCCCAGGGGACATGTATCAATGCAAAAAAAACTTTTAAAAACGGCCGTTTTTTCGGGAGCAGTGATTTTAATGATGCTTAAAGTAAAAAAAAAAAAGTGAAATATTCCTTTAAATATCGTACCTGGGGGGTGTCTATAGTATGCCTGTAAAGTGACGCGTGTTTCCCATGTTTAGAACAGTCCCTGCACCAAATGTCATTTTTAAAGGAAAAAATCTCATTTAAAACTGCTTGCGGGTTTAATGTCATGTCGGGTCATGGCAATATGGATGAAAATCAGTGAGACAAACGGCATGGGTACCCCCCAGTCCATTACCAGTCCCTTTGGGTCTTGTATGGATATTAAGGGGAACCCCGCACCCAAATTAAAATAAGGAAAGGTGTGGGGCCACCAGGCCCTATATACTCTGAACAGCAGTATACAGGCGGTGCAAACAAGACAGGGACTGTAGGTTTGTTGTTAAGTAGAATCTGTTTGTAATTTTGAACATTTTTAACGTGTTTAGCTCCAGCCAAAAAATCTTTTCTAAGCTTTTTGGAAAACATAGGGAAGGGTTATCACCCCTGTGACATTTGTTTTGCTGTCTTTCCTCCTCTTCAGAAGATTTCACCTCACTTTTTTGTCCCAATGAAAAATGTTTTTTGAAAATTTGGGTTTTTTTGTGGAACAAGGATTGGAAAGCATCAGTGGAAAGGAGAACTTGTTTTCCCATATTAACTCTTACAGGAGAGAATTTCCCTTCCTAGGGGTAGATTTCATCTCACTTCCTGTTGTCTCCTTCCGTTTGCAAGTAGGAGTCGTTTGTAAGTTAGATGTTTGAAAGTAGGGTCCTGCCCTATATACTCAGCAGAAATTTGGGCCTTAGGTGTTGCTGTGGCCACAACACTGTAAGCCCTCACAGGGCCCTGCTGTGAAATATTAGATCAAGAATTGTAATTACATGCCCCTGTTGAACAGGAGCTGAAAAATTAGGCCTTAGGCACTGGTGCTGGTGCCACAACACTGCAACCCCTCACAGACACTCTAGTTGGAACGCAGGAACGAGCCCTGCTGCAAATTATTGCTTCAAAAATTGTAATTACACGCCCCTGTTAGACAGGGGCAGAAAAATTGGGCCTTAGGCACTGGTGCTGGTGCCACAACACTGCAACCCCTCACAGACACTCTAGTTGGAACGCAGGAACGAGCCCTGCTGCAAATTATTGCTTCAAAAATTGTAATTACACGCCCCTGTTAGACAGGGGCAGAAAAATTGGGCCTAAGGCACTGGTGCTGGTGCCACAACACTGCAACCCCTCACAGACACTCTAGTTGGAACGCAGGAACGAGCCCTGCTGCAAAGTATTGCATCAAAAATTGTAATTACACGCCCCTGTTAGACAGGGGCAGAAAAATTGGGCCTTAGGCACTGGTGCTGGTGCCACAACACTGCAACAAGCTATCAGCGTGATGATTGAGGAGGAAGAGGATAATTACTCAGGGATAGTCACTCAGCATCAGCATAGGCAGTCTTTGAAGGGATCTGAGATTTCAAAAAAAATTATTCGGTTACATCAGCATCAGGTGCTTGGTAGCTGGTGGTGATCCAAGACTCATTCATTTTTATGAAGGTCAGCCGATCGACCGAGTCGGTGGACAGACGCACCCTGTGATCGGTTACCACGCCTCCAGCAGCACTGAATGTGCGTTCCGAAAGAACGCTGGATGCAGGACAGGCCAGTAGCTCAATTGCATACTGTGCAAGCTCTGGCCAGTGATCCATCCTCAAGACCCAGTAACCCAGAGGATTTTCGGTGGGAAAGGTGTCCAAGTCAGATCTTGCCCCTAGGTATTCCTGCACCATGTAAAACAGACGCTGGCGATGGTTGCTGGAACCGATCATACCTTGGGGCTGCGGACCAAAAAATTGTCTGAACGCATCGGTCAGACGGCCACCTTCTCCACCGCTCCTTCTTTGACTGACCGAAGCCTCAGCAACACGTTGTCCAGAAACAGGAGTTTGTAAACTCCCAGTCTCTGGGAACGCGTTGCACAGACCTTTCTGCAAGGCCTCCTGAAGATGTTTCATCCTCTGCTCCCTCTGCGATGGCAAGATAAGGTCCGCAACCTTACCCTTGTAACGTGGATCAAGGAGGGTTGCCAGCCAGTATTGGTCCTTCTCCTTGATACCACGAATACGAGGATCCTTACGCAGGCTTTGCAGGATCAGGGAGGCCATGCAGCGTAGGTTTGCTGAGGCATTCGGTCCGGAGTCCTCTGGGTCACTAAGAACGACATGGTCCGCAGCCACCTCCTCCCAGCCACGTACAAGTCCATGTGTTTCTTGGGACTGATCCCTTAAAGACTGCTGCTGATGCTGAGTGCCAGGCTCCACCTCCATACTGACACAATCTTCCTCCTCCTCCTCTTCCTCCTCGTCCTCTTCCTGTGTGATCGGCGGGCACGCAGGAACACTGTCTGGATAAAGGGGGCCTTGAGAGCTAAGGAAGTCCTCCTCTTCCTGCCTCTGTTCTGCCTCAAGTGCCCTGTCCATTATTCCACGCAGCGTGTGCTCCAACAGGTGGACAAGGGGGACAGTGTCACTGATGCATGCACTGTCACTGCTCACCATCCTCGTGGCCTCCTCGAATGGTGACAGGACAGTGCATGCATCCCTGATCATGGCCCACTGGCGTGGGGAAAAAAAACCAAGCTCCCCTGACCCTGTCCTGGTGCCATAGTCGCACAGGTACTCATTTATGGCCCTCTGCTGCGTGTGCAGCCGCTGCAGCATGGCCAACGTTGAGTTCCACCTGGTGGGCATGTCACAGATTAGGCGGTTCTTGGGCAGGTTAAACTCCTTTTGGAGGTCCGTCAGCCGAGCACTGGCATTATATGACCGGCGGAAATGCACACAGACTTTCCTGGCCTGCCTCAGGACATCCTGTAAGCCCGGGTACCTGCCCAAGAACCGCTGCACCACCAAGTTAAGGACGTGAGCCAAACAGGGCACATGGGTCATTTGTCCCTGTCGGAGGGCAGAGAGGAGGTTGGTGCCATTGTCGCAAACCACCATTCCTGCCTTAAGTTGGCGTGGCGTCAACCACCTCTGAACCTGCCCCTGCAGAGCTGACAGAACCTCTGCCCCAGTGTGGCTCCTGTCCCCCAAGCACACCAGCTCAAGCACCGCATGGCATCTTTTGGCCTGCGTACTTGCGTAGCCCCTTGAACGCCTACGGAGCACCGCTGGTTCCGAGGAAGAGGCCATGGAGGAAGAAGAAGAGGAGGGGGTGGAGGAGAGAGGTGTGTCACAATCAGCATTTTGGAGGCGTGGTGGCGGAACAACCTCCAACACTACTGCACCTTGTCCTGCATCCTTCCCAGCTGCCAGCAGAGTCACCCAATGCGCCGTGAAACTTAGGTAACGTCCCTGTCCATGCCTGCTGGACCATGAGTCAGCGGTAATATGCACCTTACCGCTGACCGCCCTGTCCAGCGAGGCATGGACATTGCCTTCCACATGCCGGTAGAGAGCCGGAATCGCCTTCCGTGAGAAAAAGTGGCGTTTGGGTACCTGCCACTGAGGAACCGCACATTCCACAAACTCACGGAAGGGGGCAGAGTCTACCAACTGAAAAGGCAGCAGTTGAAGTGCTAGCAATTTTGCCAAGCTAGCATTCAACCGCTGGGCATGTGGATGGCTGGGAGCAAACTTCTTTCGGCGGTGCAGCAGCTGGGGCAGGGAAATTTGCCTGGTACAATCTGACGTCGGTGTACCAAAAGCAGATTGCCCACAAGTACTTGGCTGTGACACACCTAATTCTACACCTTCATTCCTCTCACTGCAGGTCTCAGAGAGGACTGAAGGTCTAGTGGGGTTGGAAATCTCAGCTGATGAGGAGCAAGGAGAGATCCTCTTTGTTCTTTGGTGTGGGTCTTTTAGATACGCTTGCCAACGAACTGCATGGCAGGTCAACATATGTCTGGTCAAGCATGTGGTACCCAAGCGGGAGATATTTTGGCCACGCGAGATACGCTTGAGACATATGTTGCAAATAGCAGCGGTGCGATCTGATGCACTCGTCTCAAAAAAGGCCCACACCAAAGAACTTTTTGAATAACGCGCAGAGACTGCAGCGCCCTGCACATGTGGAGCTTTGGGGTGTGATGCAGTCAATGTGCTGCCCTTAGGCTGGCCCCTGGAGGGCATCCTGCCTCGTTGGTGATGTGCTGCCGCCTCCTCCTCCTCCTCCTCCTCCTCCTCCTCCTCCTCCTCCTCTCTCCTATCAGGCACCCACGTTGAGTCAGTGACCTCATCATCCCCTCCCTCCTCATCACTGGAGCAAACCTGGCAGTATGCTGCAGCAGGGGGAGCATGACTGCCAGATTGCTGTCCTTCTTGGGCACCCCCTCTGTCCGCGCTCATGTTACTGCCTTCATCGAGCTCAGTATCGTCATCAGAGCCTTCCAAACGCTGGGCATCCTCCTGGAGCATGTACCCAACACTGTGGTCAAACAGTTCGAGGGAATCCTCATGAGGACATGGTGGAGCTAGGGAAGGAGTCACTGATGACATTGAGCTGAGGGAAGAGGCCGCTGCTTTGCCAGACAAAGCACCCTGGGCATGGGTGAGAGAGGATGAGGAGGATGAGGACGGCTTGGTCATCCACTCGACCAAGTCTTCCGCATGTTGCGGCTCAACATGGCCAGCTGCCGAAAAAAAGGCCAAGCGTGTCCCATGGCCACGTGCTGATGAGGATGCACCGTCTCCACGACCAGCACTAGACACAGAGCCTGCTTGCCCTCTCTTATTGGCTTGTGACTGTCTGCCTCTCCTTCTTGGCCTTCCAGACATACTAATGGCCTGTAGCTGCACTAAGCTGGGATAGAACACCTGTAATTTTCTTCAAGTAGCTTTATATACTGTAACCAGACAAGCCTGCCTGTCAGTAGGAAGATAAGAGGAACGGATCTAGCTGAACACTGTGAGCAGGACGCACTGTACTAAATGTAAATAGTCTAGCTGCCTGACCGTGGTACTAATAGGATCAAATAGAACACCTGTAATTTTCTTCAGGTAGCTTTATATACTGTAACCAGACAAGCCTGCCTGTCATTAGGAAGATAACAGGAACGGATCTAGCTGTACACTGTGAGCAGGACGCACTGTACTAAATGTAAATAGTCTAGCTGCCTGACCGTGGTACTAATAGGATCAAATAGAACACCTGTAATTTTCTTCAGGTAGCTTTATATACTGTAACCAGACAAGCCTGCCTGTCAGTAGGAAGATAACAGGAACGGATCTAGCTGTACACTGTGAGCAGGACGCACTGTACTAAATGTAAATAGTCTAGCTGCCTGACCGTGGTACTAATAGGATCAAATAGAACACCTGTAATTTTCTTCAGGTAGCTTTATATACTGTAACCAGACAAGCCTGCCTGTCAGTAGGAAGATAACAGGAACGGATCTAGCTGTACACTGTGAGCAGGACGCACTGTACTAAATGTAAATAGTCTAGCTGCCTGACCGTGGTACTAATAGGATCAAATAGAACACCTGTAATTTTCTTCAGGTAGCTTTATATACTGTAACCAGACAAGCCTGCCGGTCAGTAGGAATTTAACAGGAACGGATCTAGCTGAACACTGTGAGCAGGACGCACTGCATTAAATGTAAATAGTCTAGATAGAAGATAACAGGAACAGATCTAGCTAAACTGAATACAGTGTATATATATATATGCAACACCTGGGATGCATATATATACACAATACACTGTAAGTGCAGCTAACTGACTGACTGTTCTGCCTAATCTATCTAACTCAAATCAAATGACACTGTCTCTCTCTCTCTCTATCTCTCAGCACACCGGAACACACACTACACAGGGCCGCCGTGCAGGCGGCCTTATATAGTGTGGGGTGTGTACTAAATCCCCTGAGCCATAATTGGCCAAAGCCACCCTGGCTTTGGCCAATTACAGCTCTCTCTACTGACAGCGCTGTGATTGGCCAAGCATGCGGGTCATAGTGCATGCTTGGCCAATCATCAGCCAGCAATGCACTGCGATGCCGCAGTGAATTATGGGCCGTGACGCGCCACACGAATTTAGCGCGAACGGCCCATAACGTTCGCAATTCGGCGAACGATCGAACAGCCGATGTTCGAGTCGAACATGGGTTCGACTCGAACACGAAGCTCATCCCTAGTGCCCATGTTAGTTGGGTGAAAGTTTTTTTCACATGTGGAAGAAAGAAGTGGACACATCTTCGGGTTCTTGCAGACAGTACTGATGGATGAACATCACTTCAGAAACAGAAACTTCCTGCATACAAATGCAAGGGTGGGCTGTGTAGTTTTTATGAGTTCGCAGGCAAACATAAAAATTCTTCCAGCTTTTCTTGGTTCTTGGCGTACGTGCATTCAGGTGTGTATTTGCTCACTTGTAAAACACTGACCCGCAATGCAGAGTTTTGTCCTTTTTTTTACAGATCTATACGGAGCGCAGGTTTATGCACCTGTGTGTACAGGCCCATTAACCACAACAGGCTGCATTTAGATAAGTTAAAAAAACACCTAAAAATGTGGTGTTTTTAGGTATTTGTGTTCAAGAGCCCTAATTGGATATGTATATACAGTATATATATATATATATATATATATATATATATATATATATATATATATACACACATGAACACACATGAATTACACAGGTTCTGATGCCAATTTAATGCAGAAAAGGCACCAAGTGAGTTTAATTACCACCTTAATCAGCCACAGAACCCGTGTAATTAATATGTGTTCGAGTTTAAAGGGATGAGGTGGCAACCCTAGTCGCCTGCCATCCCAGTCTTAGTCCGTTGGGTTCAATATTGAGTTGGCCCACCCTTTGCAGCTATAACAGCTTCATCTCTTCTGGGAAGGCCGTCCACAAGGTTTAGAAGTGTGCCTATGGGAATGTTTGACCATCCTTCCAGAACAGCATTTGTGAGGTCAGGCACTGATGTTGGATGAGAAGGCCTGGCTCGCAGTCTCCGCTCTAATTCATCCCAAAGGTGTTCTATCGGGTTTGAGGAAAGGGCTCTGTGCAGGCCAATCAAGTTCCTCCACCCCAAACTCACTCATCCATGTCTTTACGGACCTTGCTTTGTGCACTGGTGCACAGTCATGTTGGAACAGGAAGTGGGCATGCCCAAACTGTTCCCACAAAGTTGGGACTAGGAAATTGTTCAAAACGTCTTCCCTTCATTGGAACTAAGAGGCCAATCCCAACCCCTGAAAAACAACCCCAACACCATAATCCCCCCCTCCACCAAATGATTTGGACCAGTGCACAAAGCAAGGTCCATAAAGACATGGATGAGCGAGTTTGGGGTGGAGGAACTTGACTAGCCTGCTTGGGGTTGGGTTTGGCCCCTTAGTTCCAGTGAAGGGAACTCTTAAGGTGTCAGCATACCAAGACATTTTGGACAATTTCATGCTCCCAACTTTGTGGGAACAGTTTGGGGACTGGCCTGCACAGAGCCCTTTCCTCAAACCCGATAGAACACCTTTGGGATGAATTAGAGCGGAGACTGTGAGCCAGGCCTTCTCGTCCAACATCAGTGCCTGACCTCCCAAATTTGCTTCTGGAAGAATGGTCAAACATTCCCATAGACACACTCCTAAACCTTGTGGGCAGCCTTCCCAGAAGAGTTGAAGCTGTTACAGCTGCAAAGGGTGTGGCTGCACTACTGCTGATCTCCTGAGCTCCAGAGAGGCCTACTGATCCAGGGAGCTTGATTACTCCCTATACCCAGAGTGGATGCAGGAATCTGGGGTGGACCCCGGGGAGGATCCCCCGGATGGCCAGAGTACCGGTCCTCCCATACCAGTGTTTGAGGACCTGGGAAATGGTCCAGCTAAAGGTGAAAGCCTGTCAGCCTACAGAAAGAAGGTTTGTGCTAGGATTGCGAGAATTGCCAAGGAGGAGTGAAGTAGGAATGGGGATCAGATTATATGGCCATGGTTATGTGTGTAGTAAGGCTGATTTAGAATTTTAGCTAAGAAGCCATTCCTATTTACTATGCTAAGAACATTTTGTGAGATCTGTAAAACCTGACAGGCTGTGGTTTAAGACACTGAATTCACCCATTCCCCCCCTTAGCATAGCCATCTGTGCTCAGCACACTTTTCCGGTGTCCAGAGTATGTCAAGCTGATTAACAGATAGAGGAGGAAACCACAGAAGCAGGCTTGTAAAAGAATTCGCTTTGCTAAACTGCTTTGCATCAATAAGAGTAGGTTGACTGTTTTAAAAGATTAGAATGTCTTGTAACGGAAATGTATAGTGTGTTCGCTTGTGACGTAATATGATGAAAAGATATATGTACACTGTATTCTCTGTATCGGGCACTCTTGGCGTGTAGACACGAGTCGGGTCAGGAGTGTCCATTCTTGATGGCCAAAAGAATGGAATAAAAATCTTGCATACCAGCAGTGGCGTAGCGTGGGTTGTCAGCGCCCGGGGCAAGGCAAGTAATTTGCGCCCCCCTAACGTGTGGACTTTTAGCACTCGATGAGTCCCTTCGACTAGTACAGTATAAAACCCTTTACCCCCTATGTCACAGATCAGCTGCAGAGCTGATCTGTGTCTTACCTTTACTGCTGTAGGTCGGCTGGCACCTGTTGTTCCACTTGCTTGAGCAACACTTATTCCTGAGCACCCTTCCTATAGCCTGCTTAAACGGACTTCTCGTGAACTGATCCCTTGTGTACCAACTCGGCTAGTTCTCCTGATTACGTTGTCTGCTGCCCGCCCTGACCTCGGCTCGCTATCTGGCTCTCCTTTTGCTTCATCCATCCATCCATCCATCCATCCATCCATCTGTGTCTGACAGTGTCTTCTGGTACTCTCCTTGTGAACAGGGTGAACCCGGGGGTCGTGACCTGGGGTCAGCAAGCAGCTAAGCCCAAACCCTTGTGAGGGGGTCCCTGGCAGAATACCGGCTGTCCCTTAGATTCCACGCCTTGGGGGATTCCGTGTCACCTGCTCGCCTGTGGGCTCACATCAGTAGCATTGTGACACCCTAAGCAAATGCATCATATTCTATGAAAAATACTGATGTAATTAAAGTAAAAATGCATTCAATACAAGTTTATTTTCAAACACTTTATTGAGTGTGAAAATGCATCACGCAATCTCCACATATTCAACAGGTCTATCAATACATTGCAAGTGAAACAAGAAATATAATAACTTTTACAAAAATAAAATTAGTGCACATAACGTTCCACTTTAAGATGGTACTAACAGAAAATTGTGGAACAGAAAGTTAAGCTCTGCTAGATTCCTTCAGGCTGGGCCATTTTGCAGGTAGAGCTACAGTGGGTATAAAAAAAGAATCACCCCACCTTTGAAATAATCACACTTTGTTCCTTTGCAGCCTGAAATGGAGACAGACAATTTTTGTTTTATCTAGCTGTATTTATTCAGTTCAATTTATAACAAAGTGTTGGACAAAGGATCCCACCTCTCCTAAAAATGACTTGTAAACTCAACCAAGTGTAGCTAATCATCTTGCCAATGGCACACAAAGCCATTTGACTTTCAGCTGTGGTCATTTTGATTAGTTCAGCATGTAAAATAGCTTTCCTGGAACATTTCAGTCCCTGGTAGTGCAACTGAATAAAACAATCAACTATGGGTGGCAAGGCACATACAGTTGTGGACATGTACAAATCAAGAGATGGATCCAAAAATAACAAAAATAAAATGAAAGGCTTTATCAATGCCTAGAAGCACAGTGAAGTCTATTAAGAAGTGGAAGGAACTCGGCACAACACAGACCCTCCCTGGATCAGGATGTTGCCCCAAACTGGATGAAAGAACCAGGAGGTCAGAGAGGATTCAAAGAGGTCTACAGCATCTGGGACTGGAGCACTGGTCCAGGTTAAAAGAAAAAATAGATGGGGCAAAATACCATCAAATTCTTTATGAAAATCTGCTTTCTGCTGACAGAAAGTTGTCAATGGGAAGAAAGTTTACCTTCCAACATAACAATGACCCCAAGCACACAGTGGTTGGAGGAGAAAGCAGGGAATGTCCACCAATGAGCACACAGAAGGTCCGTTTTAAAATCGCCTGCTTTTAATTTGTGCAAATTTTTCCACAACAGAATTAAAATCTACATTGAAGTCTCTCTCAATGGACAGTATTGCTAGGTTACTCAGTCTTTCTTGGCTCATTGTAGATCTTTGATATGTTTTGATTAGTTTAAGTTTTGAGAAACTTCTTTCACAACTGGCAGTAGAAACAGTAATAGTAAGAAAGATTCTTAATGTCACAACAAAGTTAGTTAAACTCTCTTGCAACTTCCACTTGTACACCCACCGAAGCAAATCTAAAGCAGACCAGTTTTCAACCTGCACATCAGGATTGACTTCTTTATATAAGACAATGTGGTGCCGAAGTCGACTTATTTCAGTGATCATAGATGCAGCATTCAACTCCGTGTACTGATCACACGTGTGCTGAATTTGTTCATTAATGAAATCATCTTTTCTGGTATCCAACAATATTTGGATTTGCAAGAAAGCAAATCGCTGGTGAAGCATATTCATCTGCATTGTACGTTTTGTAATTTCTGCATTAAGCTTATCAATTGCTTGCAGTTGTTCTCTGCTTGTTTCTTGTATTAAGGTCAAGCCAGCATTGCAACTCTGCTCTCCAGCCATCTTCTTACGTCTTCCAATTCTTCTCTCTGTAGAAATGCAATATGTTTTGCATACCTGCAGAGCTTTCTCAGTTGCCTTTGACACCAGACAATCTCGTTTTTCCTGGCAAAATAAAGCCAATGCTTTCAACTTTTGCACACATTGATCAAGCACAAGTCCTTCTTGCTGCAGGTAGATCTGAGTATCATTCACTTCGGTTAGTACTGGGCTCCAAAAATGCAAGAAAGAGAAAAAAACATAGGTCATGATGCAAACTAACAGACTTCCTGCATCACCCTTGGTTTCAGAGGTTTCTTCTGGCCCATCTCTCAACACTTCCAAAGCTTCTATTATTTCTTCTGGGTGCTCAGCTAGTACGCGTACAGCTTCATGCTTTGAACTCCATCTTGTGTCACATGATCGCTTTACATGAATTGGTACATGCTTCTTAAGGACATCCCACCTATGGGTGGAGCTTGAGAAGAATGCATACACTTTTTCCACAGTGCCAAAGAAAGTCACAGACTTTGTCCCAACACCAACTGCATGAACCCCAGCAAGATTGAGAGAGTGATTGTTACATGGCACAAACACTGCTTTGGGGTTCATATCCAAAATACGTTTCTGTACACCACTAATGTGTCCAGCCATAGTTGCAGCATTGTCGTATCCTTGGCCATAGCAATGCTCCAGTTTAAGGCCATCTGCTTGCAACTTGTCACAAATTTGTTTAGTAATGACATCAGCCGATTTCCCATATAACTGAATAAAGTCAATGAAAGACTCTATCACATTGACTTCTGTATCTGCAATGTGCACATATCTAATCACTTGGGACATTTGGTCAGTGTGAGAAATATCCGGAGTGCTGTCGAACATCATAGCAAAATACTTGGCCTTTGTGATTTTTTCAAAGATGGCTGTTCTAATGTGATCGCTGAGCAGGCTAATAAACTCATTCTGGCTCTGTGGAGAGAGATAGGACACAACGTAGCCATCTGTCTGATTAACCTTATGAAGATGTTGTTTTGCAACTGGGTCGTATTTGGCAAGTAACTTGAAAGTTTCTAAAAAATTTCCACAGTTACCATCGTTGTTTAGATTTTCGGAGTGACCACATAAGGGTAAGGTTTGCCTGGCTAGATACAGCACACAATCCAGTATTCTGACTAAGATTGCCTTCCATTTGTCAAATGACCTCCGTTGTGCAAGCTGGGTAGCAGCATCAATAGTCACCTGTTTCTGCAGCCGCATTTCAAATTCCTTCCACATTGAAAATGCACTGAAGTGATATGAACTGCGCTCGTGCTCTAGTAATCTGGGGTTTAGCTTTCTCCATGCATTAAAGCCACTTGGCTTTCCAAAACAACTTTTCCCTTTAACCTTCTGAAAAAGTATGCAAGGAAAGCAATATGCAGCTTTGTTTACTGGAGAAAACACCAACCATGTCCTTAACACAGTCTCACCATTCTCCAAATTCATGTAGAACCAGTCTTTGGAAAATGACCTGCCATGACTGTCTCTTGGAAACAATGCATCCTTATTCTGCAGTTCCACTGTTCCTCGCTTGACAAGTTCAGTTTTCAAAGTTTCATCTACAGTTTTAGGCCAATAGCCAATATCAATGAAAACTTTTTCGTCAATATTTTCTGGCAGAATATTTGGCTGAGTAGAAACATCCTCAGTAGGGATGAGCCGAACACCCCCCGGTTCGGTTCGCACCAGAACCCGCGAACGGACCGCAAGTTCGCACGAACGTTAGAACCCCATTGACGTCTATGGGATTCGAACGTTCGAAATCAAAAGTGCTCATTTTAAAGGCTAATTTGCATGGTATTGTCCTAAAAAGGGTTTGGGGACCTGGGTCCTACCCCAGGGGACATGTATCAATGCAAAAAAAACTTTTAAAAACGTCCGTTTTTTCGGGAGCAGTGATTTTAATGATGCTTAAAGTAAAAAAAAAAAAAGTGAAATATTCCTTTAAATATCGTACCTGGGGGGTGTCTATAGTATGCCTGTAAAGTGACGCGTGTTTCCCATGTTTAGAACAGTCCCTGCACCAAATGTCATTTTTAAAGGAAAAAATCTCATTTAAAACTGCTTGCGGGTTTAATGTCATGTCGGGTCATGGCAATATGGATGAAAATCAGTGAGACAAACGGCATGGGTACCCCCCAGTCCATTACCAGGCCCTTTGGGTCTTGTATGGATATTAAGGGGAACCCCGCACCCAAATTAAAATAAGGAAAGGTGTGGGGCCACCAGGCCCTATATACTCTGAACAGCAGTATACAGGCGGTGCAAACAAGACAGGGACTGGAGGTTTGTTGTTAAGTAGAATCTGTTTGTAATTTTGAACATTTTTAACGTGTTTAGCTCCAGCCAAAAAATCTTTTCTAAGCTTTTTGGAAAACATAGGGAAGGGTTATCACCCCTGTGACATTTGTTTTGCTGTCTTTCCTCCTCTTCAGAAGATTTCACCTCACTTTTTTGTCCCAATGAAAAATGTTTTTTGAAAATTTGGGTTTTTTTGTGGAACAAGGATTGGAAAGCATCAGTGGAAAGGAGAAATTGTTTTCCCATATTAACTCTTACAGGAGAGAATTTCCCTTCCTAGGGGTAGATTTCATCTCACTTCCTGTTGTCTCCTTCCGTTTGCAAGTAGGAGTCGTTTGTAAGTTAGATGTTTGAAAGTAGGGTCCTGCCCTATATACTCAGCAGAAATTTGGGCCTTAGGTGTTGCTGTGGCCACAACACTGTAAGCCCTCACAGGGCCCTGCTGTGAAATATTAGATCAAGAATTGTAATTACATGCCCCTGTTGAACAGGAGCTGAAAAATTAGGCCTTAGGCACTGGTGCTGGTGCCACAACACTGCAACCCCTCACAGACACTCTAGTTGGAACGCAGGAACGAGCCCTGCTGCAAAGTATTGCTTCAAAAATTGTAATTACACGCCCCTGTTAGACAGGGGCAGAAAAATTGGGCCTTAGGCACTGGTGCTGGTGCCACAACACTGCAACCCCTCACAGACACTCTAGTTGGAACGCAGGAACGAGCCCTGCTGCAAAGTATTGCATCAAAAATTGTAATTACACGCCCCTGTTAGACAGGGGCAGAAAAATTGGGCCTTAGGCACTGGTGCTGGTGCCACAACACTGCAACCCCTCACAGACACTCTAGTTGGAATGCAGGAACGAGCCCTGCTGCAAAGTATTACATCAAAAATTGTAATTACACGCCCCTGTTAAACAGGGGCTGAAAAATTGTGCCTTAGGCACTGGTGGTGGCGCCCAGAACCAAAAATGTTCTTACAAGCTATCAGCGTGATCATTGAGGAGGAAGAGGATAATTACTCAGGGATAGTCACTCAGCATCAGCATAGGCAGTCTTTGAAGGGATCTGAGATTTCAAAAAAAATTATTTGGTTACATCAGCATCAGGTGCTTGGTAGCTGGTGGTGATCCAAGACTGATTCATTTTTATGAAGGTCAGCCGATCGACCGAGTCGGTGGACAGACGCACCCTGTGATCGGTTACCACGCCTCCAGCAGCACTGAATGTGCGTTCCGAAAGAACGCTGGATGCAGGACAGGCCAGTAGCTCAATTGCATACTGTGCAAGCTCTGGCCAGTGATCCATCCTCAAGACCCAGTAACCCAGAGGATTTTCGGTGGGAAAGGTGTCCAAGTCTGATCTTGCCCCTAGGTATTCCTGCACCATGTAAAACAGACGCTGGCGATGGTTGCTGGAACCGATCATACCTTGGGGCTGCGGACCAAAAAATTGTCTGAACGCATCGGTCAGACGGCCACCTTCTCCACCGCTCCTTCTTTGACTGACCGAAGCCTCAGCAACACGTTGTCCAGAAACAGGAGTTTGTAACCTCCCAGTCTCTGGGAACGCGTTGCACAGACCTTTCTGCAAGGCCTCCCGAAGATGTTTCATCCTCTGCTCCCTCTGCGATAGCAAGATAAGGTCCGCAACCTTACCCTTGTAACGTGGATCAAGGAGGGTTGCCAGCCAGTATTGGTCCTTCTCCTTGATACCACGAATACGAGGATCCTTACGCAGGCTTTGCAGGATCAGGGAGGCCATGCAGCATAGGTTTGCTGAGGCATTCGGTCCGGAGTCCTCTGGGTCACTAAGGACAACAACGTCCGCAGCCACCTCCTCCCAGCTACGTACAAGTCCATGTGTTCCTTGGGACTGATCCCTTAAAGACTGCTGCTGATGCTGAGTGCCAGGCTCCACCTCCATACTGACACAATCTTCCTCCTCCTCCTCCTCCTCCTCGTCCTCTTCCTGTGTGATCGGCGGGCACGCAGGAACACTGTCTGGATAAAGGGGGCCTTGAGAGCTAAGGAAGTCCTCCTCTTCCTGCCTCTGTTCTGCCTCAAGTGCCCTGTCCATTATTCCACGCAGCGTGGACAAGGGGGACAGTGTCACTGATGCATGCACTGTCAGTGCTCACCATCCTCGTGGCCTCCTCGAATGGTGACAGGACAGTGCATGCATCCCTGATCATGGCCCACTGGCGTGGGGAAAAAAAACCAAGCTCCCCTGACCCTGTCCTGGTGCCATAGTCACACAGGTACTCATTGATGGCCCTCTGCTGCGTGTGCAGCCGCTGCAGCATGGCCAACGTTGAGTTCCACCTGGTGGGAATGTCACAGATTAGGCGGTTCTTGGGCAGGTTAAACTCCTTTTGGAGGTCCGTCAGCCGAGCACTGGCATTATATGACCGGCGGAAATGCACACAGACTTTCCTGGCCTGCCTTAGGACATCCTGTAAGCCCGGGTACCTGCCCAAGAACCGCTGCACCACCAAGTTAAGGACGTGAGCCAAACAGGGCACATGGGTCATTTGTCCCTGTCGGAGGGCAGAGAGGAGGTTGGTGCCATTGTCGCAAACCACCATTCCTGCCTTAAGTTGGCGTGGCGTCAACCACCTCTGAACCTGCCCCTGCAGAGCTGACAGAACCTCTGCCCCAGTGTGGCTCCTGTCCCTCAAGCACACCAGCTCAAGCACCGCATGGCATCTTTTGGCCTGCGTACTTGCGTAGCCCCTTGAACGCCTACGGAGCACCGCTGGTTCCGAGGAAGAGGCCATGGAGGAAGAAGAAGAGGAGGGGGTGGAGGAGAGAGGTGTGTCACAATCAGCATTTTGGAGGCGTGGTGGCGGAACAACCTCCAACACTACTGCACCTTGTCCTGCATCCTTTCCAGCTGCCAGCAGAGTCACCCAATGCGCCGTGAAACTTAGGTAACGTCCCTGTCCATGCCTGCTGGACCATGAGTCAGAGGTAATATGCACCTTACCACTGACCGCCCTGTCCAGCGAGGCATGGACATTGCCTTCCACATGCCGGTAGAGAGCCGAAATCGCCTTCCGTGAGAAAAAGTGGCGTTTGGGTACCTGCCACTGAGGAACCGCACATTCCACAAACTCACGGAAGGGGGCAGAGTCTACCAACTGAAAAGGCAGCAGTTGAAGTGCTAGCAATTTTGCCAAGCTAGCATTCAACCGCTGGGCATGTGGATGGCTGGGAGCAAACTTCTTTCGGCGGTGCAGCAGCTGGGGCAGGGAAATTTGCCTGGTACAATCTGACGTCGGTGTACCAAAAGCAGATTGCCCACAAGTACTTGGCTGTGACACACCTAATTCTACACCTTCATTCCTCTCAGTGCAGGTCTCAGAGAGGACTGGAGGTCTAGTGGGGTTGGAAATCTCAGCTGATGAGGAGCAAGGAGAGATCATCTTTGTTCTTTGGTGTGGGTCTTTTAGATACGCTTGCCAACGAACTGCATGGCAGGTCAACATATGTCTGGTCAAGCATGTGGTACCCAAGCGGGAGATGTTTTGGCCACGTGAGATACGCTTGAGACATATGTTGCAAATAGCAGCGGTGCAATCTGATGCACTCGTCTCAAAAAAGGCTCACACCAAAGAACTTTTTGAATAACGCGCAGAGACTGCAGCGCCCTGCACATGTGGAGCTTTGGGGTGTGATGCAGTCAATGTGCTGCCCTTAGGCTGGCCCCTGGAGGGCATCCTGCCTCGTTGGTGATGTGCCGCCTCCTCCTCCTCCTCCTCTCTCCTATCAGGCACCCACGTTGAGTCAGTGACCTCATCATCCCCTCCCTCCTCATCACTGGAGCAAACCTGGCAGTATGCTGCAGCAGGGGGAGCATGACTGCCAGATTGCTGTCCTTCTTGGGCACCCCCTCTGTCCGTGCTCATGTTACTGCCTTCATCGAGCTCAGTATCATCATCAGAGCCTTCCAAACGCTGGGCATCCTCCTGGAGCATGTACCCAACACTGTGGTCAAACAGTTCGAGGGAATCCTCATGAGGACATGGTGGAGCTAGGGAAGGAGTCACTGATGACATTGAGCTGAGGGAAGAGGCCGCTGCTTTGCCAGACAAAGCACCCTGGGCATGGGTGAGAGAGGATGAGGAGGATGAGGACGGCTTGGTCATCCACTCGACCAAGTCTTCCGCATATTGCGGCTCAACACGGCCAACTGCCGAAAAAAAGGCCAAGCATGTCCAATGGCCACGTGCTGATGAGGATGCACCGTCTCCACGACCAGCACTAGACACAGAGCCTGCTTGCCCTCTCTTATTGGCTTGTGACTGTCTGCCTCTCCTTCTTGGCCTTCCAGACATACTAATGGCCTTTAGCTGCACTAAGCTGGGATAGAACACCTGTAATTTTCTTCAGGTAGCTTTATATACTGTAACCAGACAAGCCTGCCTGTCAGTAGGAAGATAACAGGAACGGATCTAGCTGAACACTGTGAGCAGGACGCACTGCACTAAATGTAAATAGTCTAGAAGATAACAGGAACGGATCTAGCTGAACACTGTGAGCAGGACGCACTGCACTAAATGTAAATAGTCTAGAAGATAACAGGAACGGATCTAGCTGAACACTGTGAGCAGGACGCACTGCACTAAATGTAATTAGCAGGAACGGATCTAGCTGAACACTGTGAGCAGGACGCACTGCACTAAATGTAAATAGCAGGAACGGATCTAGCTGAACACTGTGAGCAGGACGCACTGCACTAAATGTAAATAGCAGGAATGGATCTAGCTGAACACTGTGAGCAGGACGCACTGCACTAAATGTAAATAGCAGGAACGGATCTAGCTGAACACTGTAAGCAGGACGCACTGCACTAAATGTAAATAGCAGGAACGGATCTAGCTGAACACTGTGAGCAGGACGCACTGCACTAAATGTAAATAGTCTAGATAGAAGATAACAGCAACGGATCTAGCTAAACTGAATACAGTGTATATATATATATGCAACACCTGGGATGTATATATATACACAATACACTGTAAGTGCAGCTAACTGACTGACTGTTCTGCCTAATCTATCTAACTCAAATCAAATGACACTGTCTCTCTCTCTCTCTATCTCTCAGCACACCGGAACACACACTACACAGGGCCGCCGTGCAGGTGGCCTTATATAGTGTGGGGTGTGTACTAAATCCCCTGAGCCATAATTGGCCAAAGCCACCCTGGCTTTGGCCAATTATAGCTCTCTCTACTGACGGCGCTGTGATTGGCCAAGCATGCGGGTCATAGTGCATGCTTGGCCAATCATCAGCCAGCAATGCACTGCGATGCCGCAGTGAATTATGGGCTGTGACGCGCCACACGAATTTGGCGCGAACGGCTCATATCGTTCGCAATTCGGCGAACGACCGAACAGCCGATGTTCGAGTTGAACATGGGTTCGACTCGAACACGAAGCTCATCCCTAATCCTCAGGCAAGGCTGTCTCTGCTCTTAAAGCAAGAACAGGAATGTCCACAGAAACTGGATTGGGGACATGAGTCTCCTGTGGTGCTGCTGATGAGCATGCTGTAGTTTCAGCAGTGTTCACAACAAGAAACCTGTTAAGGCTTCCAGCTAGCTTAACCTGTTGCTCTTTCTCTATCTTCCTCCTTTTCCTGCCTTGTGCACCTGATTCTTTTTTGTTTGGCATGCTATATATTGAGTAGTATTTTGAAAAATCTAAAAAAAAAAAAAAATAAGTGTAATCACTTTATTGCCTTGCTGCACTTTCACCACTCCTTCATTGTATAACTATTTCTTTTTACTTTCACTGTAATGTTTATTCACCTTTATGCCTATTGCCTTGCTCTTTTTGCTGCTTAACTACTTGGCATTCGCGCTATAGCCGAATGACGGCTACAACGCGGACCTACATTCCCGGGAGGCCGTCATATGACAGCCTCCCCTGTGCACGCTCCCTGCGCGCGCCCTGTAGGGCGCGCGCCGGGCGCATTGTGATCACCGAGTCTCTGAGACTCGGCTGATCACCGATCTGTGTAAGGGGCCGGTCCCGGCCCCTTATCATGTGATCAGCTGTCAGCCAATGACAGCTGATCACATGATGTAAACAAAAGATCGGTAATCGTTTTTTTTTTTTACTCACGCTGACAGCGCGAGTAGAAAAAAAAGCCGATCACCGGATCGGATGTGAGGGACATCGGTCCCCAAGTGGAAGAGGCACATCTGCCTCATCAGTGCCCAATAGAAGTGCCACCTAATAGTGCCCACAGTGCCACCTAACAGTGCCCACAGTGCCACCTAACAGTGCCCACAAGTGACACCTAACAGTGCCCACAGTGCCACCTAACAGTGCCCACAAGTGACACCTATCAATGCCCACAAGTACCACCTATCAATGCCCACCTGTAGTGCCAATCAGTGCCACCTGCCAGTGCTGCCCATCACTGCCACCCATCAGTGCCCATCACTGCCACCCATCAGTGCCCATCACTGCCGCCTATCAGTGCCCATCACTGCCGCCTCATCAGCGTACATCAATGAAGGAGAAAAATTACCCGTTTAAAAATTTTTATAACAAAATATAAAAAAATAAACGCGTCAGCGCCGAAAGCTGAAAATTGGTCTGGATAGGAGGGGGGTTTAAGTGCCCGGTAAGCAAGTGGTTAAAAAAATAAAATAAAGTACCTCTTCAGCCTGTGTAGACCACTGGGACAACTCACATAAAATACTCCACAGGTGCTACACACTATAGACCCCACATTATCACCATTATGTTGGAGGGAATGCCATCACAATGGCAACCTGTTACATATAATATGGCACTGCAAAGCCTTACAAACCTTCTGGAAGGATGTATTCTCCCTACTATCGAAGACTACCAAAACAATGTGTACTCCCTCCCCAGCACTAGCGTTAATAAGCCTGGGGATAGACACTTTTCCCTTCCTACACAGGAAAGTCATGGTACACATTCTGTTTGCAGCACGCATTTCCATAGCGAAAAAATGGAAGTCAACTACTCCCCCCAACATTAGAGAGGTTATTAATAGAGTGAACTCACAAAGCCTCATAGAAAGAATGCTAGCACATAAGGAAGGCAACTACTTTGTATGTCTTGTATACCATGAAAACTGAACCACTTAAAGACCGAGCCTCTTTTTCAGACTCGGTGTTTACAAGTTAAAAACAGTTTTTTTTTCTAGAAAATTACTTAGAACCCCCAAACATAATTTTTTTTTCTAACAACCTAGAGAATAAACTGGCGGTCGTTGCAATACTTTCTGTCACACCGTATTTGCTCAGTGGTCTTACAAGCGCACTTTTTTGTAAAAAAATTCACTTTTTGAATTATAAAATAAAACAACAGTAAAGGTAGCCCAATTTTTGTTTTAGATTGTGAAAGATAATGTTACGCCGAGTAAATTGATACCCAACATGTCACGCTTCAAAATTGCGCCCACTCGTGGAATGGCGACAAACTTTTACCCTTAAAAAACTTCAAAGTTTAAAAAAAAAAAAAAAAAAAAGATATTGTGTGTGTGTGTGTGTATATATATATATATATATATATATATATATATATATATATATATATATATATATAAAATTTACTAGACCACTGGGTCAACTTCTGTCAAGCCGTAACAGCCACACATGGATCAAAATCTGGCTGGTCCCTGCTGAACCAAACAAACTTCAATCCATCTATGCAGTTTTGCGGATGCTCTGATCCAGTTGTCTAGCCAATACACATATGGCCCTGTCCCTTGTCAAAGTCAATTACTTTTCCATTGTTCTCCTCTGAACACATCAACTACAAAGACAACATCATGTTCATTTGCTGCCTAATATGTCTGTTCCACCCACTTTCAGATGCCATTGTAAGGAGATCATTTGCACACAAGATCTGGTCTGCTGGTGGCTCAACTATACTGCCAACTGACCGCCTCCTCCCTGGACAGCGTCCCCTGACAATGCTCACTTAGAGCTCTAAAGGATAACTACAATGTCAGTACTGAGGGTCAGGATGGCCTGTCCCCCTGGAAGTGCAGGTAGGATGGTGGCAGGAGAAGTGAGACTCACCGGGCGGAAGTTCCCTTAAACTTCTTCTAGGTGCACACACTGACTGCAGTCCCAGTAGTCTTTGTCTGAAGAGGGCCTCGGCTGCTGCTTCGGTCTGTGGAGAAGACACACAACAAGGTCTCATCTACTGGTGGCTGACTATACTACACTATACTGACCACCATACTGACCACCATACTACACTATACTGACCACCATACTACACTACACCGATCACCATACTACACTATACCGATCACCATACTACACTACACTGACCACCATACTACACTACACTGACCACCATACTACACTACACTGACCACCATACTACACTACACTGACCACCATACTACACTACACTGACCACCATACTACACTACACTGACCACCATACTACACTATACTGACCACCATACTACACTATACTGACCACCATACTACACTATACTGACCACCATACTACACTATACTGACCACCATACAATACTACACTACACTGACCACCATACTACTCTATACTGACCACCATACTACTATATACTGACCACCATATACTACACTACACTGACACCACAATACTACACTGACCACCATACTACACTATATTGTTGTCCACTATATACTACACTGACTGACCACCCCCTGCACCCCCCACGCTACGCCACTGAGAGGGACAGGGGGACTTTATTCCAAATTAGAGACAGTCCCTTGAAATCAGGAACAATTGGGAGCTATGCTATAGGTGCATATTTTATGCAGGATCTTCTGCTTGCTCTGCCAGGAAGAATCTTTATTCATACAGAAAATGCACATAAGCCTGTGTAAATGAGCCTAAAGCAACGAATCCATTTTCAGCTCTTCCCTCCAATGACTGCAATAAGCTGAAATCTGGTTGAATATGAGCCATGGCCCAACTTAAAAACAAATACCCCAGATGTGGACACCCCCACATTTCACCCTGACATAACTCATCATCACTGTATTGAATACAACAAGCCAACCAGCTCCTATATCTTTCTTTTAGCATCTGTAGGGGTTATTCACAATGGTGGGCCTGGGCATTTAAAAAGGATCAAGATATTATAATATTAAGCCTCTATGTAGGTAAGCATATAGACAAGCATATAGACAATGCAGTCAAGACCAGCTTCAAAAATGAGCCTAAGCCTTTTGATCTTCCTGGGTGACATTGGATAAATTGTCTTGGGTCACACATAACATACACTAACAAGGAGGATAATGAAAAGGGAAGAACTCCGCGCTACGGGTGAAATGTACAAAAATAGCTGCTCCCCTCAAAGTGCTTAGTGAGCAAGCTTTGAGCTAGTGGGGGGTGTATAAAAATAAGGGGGCGCTTAGTAATAAATAATAAATTAACAATGAATTGATCAATAATACATAATCGTTGTGAACAATACTGAACAGATATCAACATGAAATAAATATAATATAATGTGTATTTATTTCATGTTGATATCTGTTCAGTATTGTTCACAACGATTATGTATTATTGATCAATTAATTGTTAATTTATTATTTATTACTAAGCGCCCCCTTATTTTTATACACCCCCCAACAAGGAGGATAAAACAATCCAAAATTCTATATACAATACTTTGCGCTCCTGGAAGTAAGAGATACACTGACCAATATTATTATGGTAAGCTGCTGATTAACCACTTCCCGACAGGCGCGCGCAGATGTACGTCGGCAGAATGGCACGGCTGGGCAAATGGGCCTACCTGTAAGTCCCATTGAATTTACCGCCGTGCCATTGTGTCTGCGCCGCTGCCGGCGCGCGCCGGCCGGGAGCTCTGCGATTTGGCTGGCGGGTCCCGCGGACTCGATTGCCGTGGGGATACCCGCGATCACCTCACAAAGAGGATGAACGGGGAGATACTGATATAAACAAGCATCTCCCCGTTCTGCCTAGTGACAGTGTCACTGATCACCGCTCCCTGTCATCCGGAGCAGAGAACAGTGATGTGTCACAGCTAGCCCATCCCCCCCTACAGTTAGAATCACTCTCTAGTACTGACTTAACCCCTCCCCGCCCCCTAGTGGTTAACTCCTTCACTGCCAGTTTTATTTACACAGTAATCAGTGCATTTTTATAGCACTGATTGCTGTATAAATGACAATGGTCCCAAATATGTGTCAAAAATGTCAGATGTGTCCGCCATAATGTCGCAGTCACAATAAAAATCGCTGATTGCCGCCATTACTAGTAAAAAAAAAGATTAATAAAAATTCCATAAAACTATCCCCTATTTTGTAGACGCGATAACTTTTGCGCAAACCAATCAATATACGCTTATTTTTTTTTTACCAAAAATATGTAGAAGAATACGTATCGGCCTAAACCTGAGGAAAAAAAAATGTTTTTTTTAATTATTTTTTGGGGGATATTTATTATAGCAACAAGTAAAAAATAATGCGTTTTTTTAAAAATTGTCGCTATTTTTTTGTTTATAGCACAAAAAATAAAAACTGCAGAGGTGATCAAATACCACCAAAAGAAAGCTCTATTTGTGGGGAAAAAAGGACGTCAATTTTGTTTGGGAGCCACGTCGCACGACTGCGCAATTGTCAGTTAAAGCGACGCAGTGCCGAATCGCAAAAAGTGCTCTGGTCAGGAAGGGGGTAAAATCTTCCAGGGCTGAAGTGGTTAATTAAAGCAAAAAAAATCCACACATAGAGCAAATGTCAAAAATCACCCTAGCAGGCGCATCACTTAACCTAAGGGCCCTTTCACACTGGGGCGGTTTGCAGGCGCTATTGCGCTAATAATAGCGCCTGCAAACCGTCCCGAAACAGCTGCTGCTGTCTCTCCAGTGTGAAAGCCCCGAGGGCTTTCACACTGGTGCGGTGCGGGAAAAAAGTCCTGCTAGCAGCATCTTTGGAGCGGTGAAGGAGCAGTGTATACACCGCTCCTTCACCGCTTCTGCCCATTGAAATCAATGGGACAGCGCGGCTATACCGCTGGCAAAGCACCTCTGCAGAGGCGCTTTGCAGTGGTTGTTAACCCTTTCTCAGCTGCTAGCGGGGGGTAAAACCGCCCCCGCTAGCGGCCGAATACCGACGGTAAAGTGCCGCTTACAATAGCGACGCTTTACTGCCGCCCCTGCCCCAGTGTGAAATGGGCCTAAGAAAATGATAAAAAACGCAGTGGTGATATATTGTAGTGATGTGTTTACTATTTTATTTTATGTCATGATGTGCATTTTTATGGACACTGTCAGTGAATGAGAGAAAGAGATAAATACTGTATGCAGCTGCAGGACAGTGTAGTGAAAGTCTTTCACAACGTTTAAAGCCATGAGAAGGGAAGAGAAACTCCTTGGAGGACTGGCTGACCCCACCATACATACTACACTGTCCTGCTCCTGCAAAAAGTATTTATCTCTTTCTCTCCCATGATCCCCGGGACCCCCCTCGCCCCTGGGGCCAGTAACACGAATTGAGGGAGTCTCAGTCACACACACCTTGTGGGGCTTGTCCTGCCTGCGCCTGGATCGGTCCCGATTCCCCGGAGGCTAAGAGAAGAAGACAGCGGCCGCGATAGGGTCATGTGCGGAGGCGGGACTTCAGGAGTGCTCACATGACCCCCATGCGGCCAATCACAGGGCGCCAGATATTTAACATGGCGCCCGCAGCGCAGGGGACACAGGAAGATAAAATTAGGAGACGGCAGCCGGTAATGACACTACTGGCACAAAATTGCGCCCCCCCAAATGTCGCGCCCGGGGCCACGGCACCCCCCGCACCCCCCACGCTACGCCACTGCATACCAGAAGTTCATTGCCCAACTGTCAGTTACTGATATTCTGCTACTTCATTTGGTGCATTGGCCGTAAGGGGGGAATATCGGTGTGACTTGTTGAGGCAGGTGGCACTGTTTTTCCACCAGACCTACAAGGAGTGGTCCGAGAGGCCAGCCCTGTGGGCTATATCGTAGTCTCAAAAGCGCCTTCTAGAACTGTTATCTAGCAGACTGCGCTGTGTCCCATTTGGTGGCCTGCTGTGGACGACCTTCGTAGCGTCAACAGGACCTGGGAATCCGAGAAGTAGATAGCTGGAGCTCCAACAGGAACAGGTGAGAGTCTTTTTACTTCTGTTTTTGGATAACAGTCAGACAGCCAGCCAGCCTCTCGACAGATCGAGAGAAGGGAAGCCTGATCACCTTGCAAGAGAGACGTCCGTTCAGATGATTGTGCATCTTTCGGACGAATCCTCAGTCAGTCAGTAATTTTTGGGTGGGAGTGTCTGGTATGATTGATGTGTGTATGAGACATCACTTTGTGGTGAAGTGACCGTGCTCCTCTTTTAAGTGCGTTTTCTGGCCGGGAGACCGCGCCCAGGCCACTGACCGAGGGAAGCGTTGTCTATTGTTCCTACTTGTGTCGAGGATTCAGACCCCTTACTGAATTCTCATCATTTACCCTACCCTCTGTGTCTGTCTTGGTGTCTGTTAGGTTATAAGAATGGGTGGGAAACATAGTGTTGAATCTCCCCTACAAACCATGATCTCCAACTTTAAGAAGGGATTTTCTAAGAACTGTAATTTAAAACTTAGCCCTGAGAAATTGATAACATTGTGTGAGAAAGATTGGCCCTGCTATGGAGCGCGGTGGCCCCCACAGGGAACCCTTGACTTAGAGACCATTGACTGATTATTTGAGAATATTATGTCAGACTCACAGAAACATGACCAAGACGCACCTTCCAGGAGGACTGTTCGTTCGGGTGATTGTGCATCCCTCGAATAAATCCTCAGCCAGCCAGTCAGGAGGAATATCCGTCCAGATGATTGTGCATCTCTCGGATAAATCCTCAGCCAGTCAGGAGGAATATCCGTCCAGATGATTGTGCATCTCTCGGATAAATCCTCAGCCAGTCAGGAGGAATATCCGTCCAGATGATTGTGCATCTCTCGGATAAATCCCCAGCCAGTCAGGAGGAATATCCGTCCAGATGATTGTGCATCTCTCGGATAAATCCTCAGCCAGTCAGGAGGAATATCCGTCCAGATGATTGTGCATCTCTCGGATAAATCCTCAGCCAGTCAGGAGGAATATCCGTCCAGATGATTGTGCATCTCTCGGATAAATCCTCAGCCAGTCAGGAGGAATATCCGTCCAGATGATTGTGCATCTCTCGGATAAATCCTCAACCAGGCAGTCAGGAGGAATATCCGTCCAGATGATTGTGCATCTCTCGGATAAATCCTCAGCCAGTCAGGAGGAATATCCGTCCAGATGATTGTGCATCTCTCGGATAAATCCTCAGCCAGTCAGTCAGGAGGAATGTTCATCCAGATGATTGTGCATCTTTCGGACAAATCCTCAGCCAGTCAGTCAGTCAGTCAGTCAGTCAGTCAGTCAGCTAGGGGAAAACGTTCGTCTGGATGATTGTGCATCCTTTGGACAAATGGGAGATAAAGACCTGCAGTGGATAGAAGCCACAAAAAGAGGAACAGTGTAGAATTATAGTTATGACAAGAGTAGTACCACTGACAAAACAAACAAAACACATATATTCTCAACCCGAAGAGACAGATCAGCCTCCCCCGTATGTAGATGAAAGGACCTCAGATAGAGACAGGTCAGAGCCATGTCCAAATGCCCCGTCCAGTAAACAAGGGGACTCAAGTTGTTGTCCACCTACATCAGATTCAGCAAGTTTGTCAATGCCAAATCTCAGTAAATATACTCCTGACCGTAACACTCTGGGTATAGGCGGGACAGAAATAGGGAACTCAGTAGTAGTCAATGGGCTCCCCAATCAAGTGTCCACTTCCACTCCGAGAAATCATGATGCAAATAGCCGGACCCTTGCCCCGTCTTTCAACATACCTCTGCAAATGCCCTTAAGAGAACAGGCGGTGGAGGAATATCGGACTCTAGTTTACACCCCTTTTTAACACAACAGATTTACTGAACTGGAAGATTCATAACCCTGCCTACTCTGAGAAGCCCCAAGCCATCACAGATTTGCTCTGGTCAATAACTAAGACCCATAAGCCCACTTGGTCGGACTGCCAGCAACTTTTATTGACCCTTTTTAATACCGAGGAGAGACACAGAATTAACCAAGCAGTGCAGAAGTATAAAGGCAAAAGACCCTTCCTATTAGAAAGACTTTGTAGTTTTGGGGGGGGGGGCATCAAGTCCAACATCAGTTCCTGTACATGCCGGATTCCCCTATTCCCTTGCTGGGCAGAGACTTACTTGCTAAACTCAGAGCATACATATACTTCCAATCTGACGGACTATAGGCTATCCTAAAATTGCCCCATCCCTTTGAAGCCCGCATACTGCAAGACATCCCGGGACTATGGGCAGAATACAACCTACCAGGATTAACCACACACGTTCCCCCAATCCTTATTGAATTAAAATCAGGAGCCACTCCAGTCAGCCTGAAACAGTACCCAGTCCCTCTAAAAGCCCTAGTAGGAATACAAAAGTACTTCAACAAATTCCTACACTATGGTATTCTAAAACCCTGTCAGTCTCCCTGGAATACACCTCTACTCCCAGTGCAGAAACCCGAAACAGCTCACTGTCATCCTGTTCAAGACCTCAGAGCGGTCAATCAGGCTGTAATGACCATGCACTCAGCAGTCACTAATGAACTGTTACAATTACTGTGGGAGGCAGGTTATAAGGTGTCCCGGAGAAAGGTGCAATTTTGACAAGAGACTGTAAAGTACCTGGGATTCAGAGTATCACAAGGACAGAGACAATTGGGAGAAGGCAGGAAAGAAGCTGTTTGTCAGATTCCCACCCTGACTACCAGACGGCAAGTACGTGAATTCCTGGGGGTGGCAGGATTCTGCTGAATCTGGATACCGGACTTTGCCATAAAAGCCAGACCCCTCTATGAATCCACAAAGGGGGGAGAAAAGGAACCCTTCCAATGGGGAGAACAGCAAAACAGAGCATTAAGACATTAAGGTCTCCCTAATGCAGACTCTTGCGCTAGGATTGCCAGATAGCCAAAAAGTCTTCTAATTGTATGTCAGTGAAAAACATAGAATAGCAGTAGGAGTCCTGACACAATACTCTGGGTCTTGACAGCGTCCTGTAGCATACCTTTCAAAACAACTGGACACTGTAGCTCAGGGATGGTCATCCTGCCTGCGGACCATAGCAGCAACAGCCCTCCTTGTGGTTGAAGCTGACAAGTTGTCATTAGGTCAGGAGACTTATGTCCGAGTCCCACACCAAGTACAGGCATTAATGGATTACAAGGGAAATCACTGGTTTATTAACAGTCGAATGGTTAAATATCAAGCTATGCTGTGTGAAAATCCTCGTATCCACTTAGAGACTGTAAACACTTTAAACCCAGCCACTCTGCTCCCCACCTCACAGGAACCCCTAACTCATGACAGTCTCCAGGTAATGGATATGCAAGCCGACCAGACTTGAAAGACAGCCCCTTGGAAAATCCAAACGTTGAGTACTTTACTGACGGAAGCAGTTTTGTAAAAGATGTTTATCCCCAGATATGGAATCCCCCTTCGCCATAGGCTCAGACAATGGCCCTGACTTTGTCCACAAGTGCCTCCAGGAATTAGCAACAGCACTTAAGATTACTTGGAAACTACACACCGCATATAGGCCACAAAGTTCTGGAAAAGTTGAACGAATGAACCGCACGATCAAGTCACAACTGGCCAAGCTCTGTCAGGAAACCCAAATGAAATGGACCTTGATGTTGCCCATTGCTTTACTGAGAATTCGGAGTACCCCAACAAAGAGGACAAATCTGTCTCTTTTTGAGGTACTGTATGGTAGGCCCCCACCCATCATTAGAGGGATAAGAGGAGACTTGCATCAGATAGGAGGGGTTGCTAACCGTGAACTGATACAGAGACTTGGGGAGAGTAAGCAAGACATAGGGAAATGGGTTCAAGAGAAACTTCCCATAAGCTTGTCGAACCCAGTATACCCCTTTAAACCAGGAGATACAGTGTGGGTAAAGGAGTGGAACTTAACCCCACTAGGGCCAAAATGGAGAGGTCTTTACACTGTTCTACTATCTACCCCAACAGCCATTAGGGTAGCTGAGGTGACACCCTGGATACATCACTCCAGGGTAAAGCGAGCTGCTGACCTCACAGACTCCTGGCACAGTACAGTAGACCCCCAAGATCCTTTGAGACTGAGATTGACCAGAGAAATCAGAAGGAAGAACTCCAGCCCTGTGTTCAGCACACCCCTGGAAGCTGCTGAATTTACGCACGGCAGAAGATAGACAGACTGCAGCCCTGCGGCCAACACACTCCTGGAAGCTGTTGGCTCAACGCACGGCGGAAGATAAAGGATATCTACTAAGCTCTGCTCCAACCACAGCCCGGACGCTGGTTGGTCTACGCACAAGCTGAAGCTTGAGGATATTCATCGGTGTAATGTTTACTAAAATCGTTATAATGAGACTGTTGATAGTCATAATAGTGATACTGACCGGGTTAAAAGAGGGGGAGAGTATCTCATGTGACCCTTGTATAAAAACTACCAGAGTAGGATCCGTAACTACCAAGATGTTACTGTGGCACTCCCATTATCAATGCAAGGGCACAGAGACTGGTACTTGCATACATAATGGGACTACCTATTCAATGTGCTCCTTTGAAAATCAGATAACCTGTTATGACCCCACTTATGCACCCTATAAAACCTGGCTAACCGTTTGGAGCTTTAGTTCCACCGGTAAGCTGATAAATCGTACACTGATCACTGACCCCAGCACTGCAGCAAGCCTAATCTTTGATGTGTGTTCTGCCATCAACCTCAACCACTTCCCAAGGGGAGGGTGTGGGGGATTGGAATGGGAGAGAGAGTATTTGAGAAATGATAGGTACATCTGTTCAGGGAAACTGGGACCTAGCTGTGCAAGTGAGGAATGGAATTACTGCCCCAACTGGAGGTGTGCTGCTTGGGGAACATGGGGAATGAAAAATCAGGATGCCATTCTACAATCTTTAGCTGGTTCATCCAGCTGCACAGTGGGAAGTTGCACCCCTGTGAATTTCACCATACATAACCCTGTCCAGTTTTTAGCACAATGGGGAAATAAGTTTGGAGTTCATATTTATGGTAAAGGATCAGACCCCGGTACAATTGTATATGTCTCACTAGAAACTGAACTAACAAAGAGTGTTAATCATCAGCTATTTCATTCCTTATATGAAGAGCTAGCCACTGGTATGGAAATACCCCCTAGCACAAAGAACCTGTTCATTGAACTGGCAGAAAGTGTGGCTGACAATTTACAAGTAACAGATTGCTATGTGTGTGGAGGAACTAACATGGGAGACCAATGGCCTTGGGAAGCCAGGGAAAAAGATTATGATGTGCCATTCAGTGCCACCTCTGAGCAGCCTCCTGAACGAATAAGGTCAGAATGGCACCTGAAAACATCAATAATTGGGAAATATTGTATAGCCAGGTCGGGTCCCCAGTATAGAACACATGTAGGAGAAATGGCCTGTTTAGGACAACACAGGAAAAGTAGTTGAGGAAATCATTGGTAGAATGAAAAAGTTAGCTCATGTGCCAGTCCAGACATGGGATGGTCTCAATGCTGGTAGCTGGTTCGGGGATTGGGGTTTTCCCAGTGTATATGGGGTAAAGGCTATATTGGGGATCGTTGTAGTAATACTCGTAGCATGTCTGCTGCTGCCCTGTCTGATTCCCCTTGGGACTAGAATGATCTAGAGTTTCATTGAGGCCACCGTAGAAAGAAAGGCTGCGACCCATATTATGGCTATGTGGAAATACCAGCCATTAACCCCCCAAGACTAAATAAAAAATCTCAGTCACATTGGGCTCTGATCCATTAGAAAGCAGAACTGTATGCTATTTAGTGATGCTTAATCTCGCTCATATTAATCGCTATGATTATGATCAAAGGGGGGAATGAAGTAGGAATAGGGATCAGATTATATGGCCATGGTTATGTGTGTAGTAAGGCTGATTTAGAATTTTAGCTAAGAAGCCATTCCTATTTACTATGCTAAGAACATTTTGTGAGATCTGTAAAACCTGACAGGCTGTGGTTTAAGACACTGAATTCACCCATTCCCCCCCTTAGCATAGCCATCTGTGCTCAGCACACTTTTCCGGTGTCCAGAGTATGTCAAGCTGATTAACAGATAGAGGAGGAAACCACAGAAGCAGGCTTGTAAAAGAATTCGCTTTGCTAAACTGCTTTGCATCAATAAGAGTAGGTTGACTGTTTTAAAAGATTAGAATGTCTTGTAACGGAAATGTATAGTGTGTTCGCTTGTGACGTAACATGATGAAAAGATATATGTACACTGTATTCTCTGTATCGGGCACTCTTGGCGTGTAGACACGAGTCGGGTCAGGAGTGTCCATTCTTGATGGCCAAAAGAATGGAATAAAAATCTTGCATACCAGAAGTTCATTGCCCAACTGTCAGTTACTGATATTCTGCTACTTCAGGAGGAAGTACTGGCGAAGTTGAAGTTTGACTTCAATCATAAAAAAATTGCAAATGACCGGCTTCACAGTTCTAAGAGAAGACAGATGTAGCCTGAGTTAATGGCTTTGGAGGCTAAAGTGGAAAAGCAGAGTCTGCTGGTGGCCGCATTGAAAGAAACCAGCGGAGCTTTCAAGGAGAAATATGGCAATGATGATCGCTTCCGTACAATGCGCAGAAGGACCATAGAGTCCAGTGGAGGAGAAGCATCACCAGAGTGCGAGAAAGAAAGGTCAGTGCAAAGCAAAAAAGTTTCTTCAGGCTTGGATTGTGTTTCTGGCCAGCACGCTGGAAAATCTTTACATTCTGAGCCAAGTATCAGTATGCCTGCAGAAAGTGGAGAAAGCTCTGGCACACAGGCTGCGGGTGATCAGCAGTCAGGTGTTTTGACTGCCAGTATGCCACTGGGCCAAGGAAGTTCTGTGCCCTTGTCACCGCAGCAGGAGGCTATGGAGCAAGATGATCCACCTGAGCCTGTGAAGGGAGCAGGAATGCTTAAATTAATCAAAGAAATGGAATCCCCTTTGCATGGTCGCAAGTTTTCCATGTCTGGATCATCTGAGGATGAAGAAGAGGATAGTGATGTCCCCCCAAAACCTTTGAAACATCGGTTGGCTGAAAAAGCTGTTTTTGTTAAAGATTTGCCTATAAAACATAATGGAGATGTAGTTCCTATAGATGGTGCTGTAGAGGGCAGTGGAGAGCAAGCTCATCTCCTGGCTGAGACTACCACCTGTGTACAGAGAGCCAGTGAGGGGTGTGCAGACTCTGCTGTGAAGAGTGCTGATAAAGACAGCTCTGCTGTTAGTAACCCTTTAGTTACTGGTAATGAAGTAAGAATTACCAAGGATAATGTAGATGATATTTCTGTGTCAGAAGTCTCTGTTCCATCTGTTGATGATAATGTTGTTTCTAACTTATCTAAAGAGGGGTCTGTAACTAAAAGTGATGTGCGGGATGTTGCAAGGAGTGCAGTTATTTCCTATGCTGCAGCGGTGGCTGCACCTGTCCCAAGGGTGAGTAGGGCCAGTTATTCTGTGGTCACTAGGACTGATGTGGGTGAAGGTCAGGCCAATCTGATATCATCTGGTAGCTCCTTTACACACCGCAATGTGGTCCAATTGAGGTGGACTGGAGAAGGCCCCCCCCCCAAATAGGAGAGATGTGGTTGACCGTATTCTGGGGATGGGTTTTAAAGCAGAGGAGGTTTTTGCCCTTATCAGCCCAGTTGGGTCATATGAGTATGACCTCTCCTTTGTCAAGGCGGAAGGATTAGATGTCTTTTGGGAGAGGTATGAGCAGAGGTGGAAGGAGTCCCCAAAATGGGCAGGTTTGTCACCCAAAGTAATCTCTCGCCAGCCATTATATAAGAACGTCACCATTCTAGTACGCAATGAGTCCATTCCTGCTGGTGGTGTGGTTGGGGAGATATGCTGATGTCCAAGCTCCATTGAGGAAAGTTGTAGATGATAGGGGGATTTGGACAGGAGGATGGACGGTGTTGGTAAAACTGCATGTCACGGGTAATGTTGTTAAGCACATCCCTTCGTCTGCCTTTATAGGTCGTGATAGGATTATTACTTTTTATGCAGGGCAACCAAAGTTGTGTCATTGCTGTGGTGAAAAGGGGCATTTTTCAAGCTCATGTTCTGTGCAGAAATGTTCCCTCTGTCACCCTCTGTCAGGGCTCAGGGCATGTTGCAAAAGACTGCAATAGTATTCGTTGTAATCTTTGTAACAAGTTAGGTCACCCCTATAGTCTTTGCCCTGAAGCCCTCCATAATCAGCCAGAGGTGGTGGAAGAACTTCTGAGGATGGAGGAGGAGGAACGTGGGGGGCAGCAAGGGGTTGGTGGAGCTGTTTCAGCTAGTCCTGAGGACCCCCCCAGGTGACAGTTTCCCAGCCTGAAGGTGTGATCCCTACTGTGTCTGCTCCCCAGTCTGTGCTCCCTACTGTGCCTGTGTCTACTTCTGTTGTGTGTTCTTCCCCAGTGTTTCAAGTACCCAGTGTTCCAAAAGTAAATAAGTCATCCAGATTGTCTGAGGCTGCCAAAGGGGCAGATTCGTGCAGATCTGAGGTGGCAGCTTCATCAGGGCCTTCCCTAAGGCAGCGTAAAACCTCTAGTGGAGGTTCTAAGGTGAAGAAGGGGGAAGTTGCCACTGCTAATAATGTAGATGAGGTCTTTCAGGGTAATGTTTCAGGGGAGGAGGGAGAGTGGATCAAGGTGGGGAGAAGGAGGAATAAGGTAGTCCTGACCTCTGCCTCCTCGGTTTCATCCTTAGAGGTAGATGATCTACCGCTGGGAAACAAGTTTGGGTCCTTATCTGAGGGGGAGGAGGAGTTTTCTAATTCCGTGTCTCAGATGGAGGAAGATGAGGTAGAGTGTTCTCTAAAGAGGTCAGGGTCTCCGGTAAGGGGGGAGGGAGCTCAGGCTAAGAAACGCCTACCTCAATCATCCTGATGGCAGTTCCCACTCCGATAAAGTTGGCAACGATTAATGTTGCCAGCATAAAATCTGTAAGGGCTCGTAATATGGCCTTATTTTTGCTCAGCGAGATGGATGCTGATATTTTATTTTTGCAAGAGACCCGGCTAAATAGACTTGCCGATGTCCACCTGGCAAAGAGGGAGTGGAGGCGTGGGCCCTCCTTCTGGTCTCTTGCGGCTGAGCCTTACAGTGGAGTTGCAGTACTTTTTACTGGCATGGTAACGTGTCGGCGGGTTATCGAGGTAGAGATTGGAAGGTGTATGGTCCTGGACGTCTCTGTGAAGGGGCATGATCTGCGTTTAATAAACATTTATGGACCACAGACTAGATGGGAGAGGAAATGCCTCTTTACAAAGATTAAGCCTTTCCTTTTTACATCTCGGCAAGTTGCCTTTGGAGGTGATTTTAACACCGTTACTAGGCCCAAAGACAGGAAAGGCTCCACTGACAGCCTGAGATATGATAGCGTTTTTCTTAATACGATAGCCAGGGAAGCAGGTCTGGAAGATGCGCATATTAAGCGTTGCCCAGACAGCACGGGGTACACATTTAGGCGAGGCAGTTGTGAGAGCAGGATAGATAGGTTTTTTTTAAAAGGGGACTCTGCCTTTTCGGCTCCTGAGTGTCGTATGGTGGAGTTTTCCGATCACCTTTTGCTGTCTGTGATTCTCAATGCTTCAGATATGCCACCTAAAGGAAAGGGTATTTGGAGGATGAATTCGGCTCTGCTGGATGACGAGGAGGTAAGACAATCTTTTGAGGATTTTTTTCAGGCTCAGGTAACCATCCTGGATTTCTGCAGCAGTAAGTCGGAGTGGTGGGAGCTTGCCAAAAGCCGGATTAGTGGGTTTTTCAAGGCCATAGGAAAAAGGAAACAGCTTGGTAAGTACATTGCCTACCAGCAGCTGCGGAGAAAGCTTGATCGCCTTGTCTCGAGTGGTGGAGATTCCGGGGCAATCTCTGAGGTGAAACTTCTCCTTAGGAAGTATCAGTATGACCGGCATGCTTCTTTGGTTCTGGAAAGGGACTACGGGAAATATCACTCGCCCGACCCTTATCAGAACTGCAAACAAAGCGCAGCAGTTAAGACGGTTGTTGGGCTAAGGGATAGTACGGGCTCTTTGACGAAATCCAGGTCAGGGATCCTGGAGGTCTCAAGGTCTTTTTATGTGGATCTTCTGGGGGAGAAGATGTCGAGTTTTCTGGATTCTACACCAGGTCTGGGAAATAACATTCCGCTTGCAAGTTTGACAGGGGGAATCACAGCAGAAGAGGTAGTCAAAGCTATAGATGGTCTGGCTATTAACAAAACCCCTGGGCCAGACGGATTGACGGTAGGGATGAGCTTCGTGTTCGAGTCGAACCCATGTTCGACTCGAACATCGGCTGTTCGGTCGTTCGCCGAATTGCGAACGATATGGGCCATTCGCGCCAAATTCGTGTGGCACGTCACGGCCCATAATTCACTGCGGCATCGCAGTGCATTGCTTGCTGATGATTGGCCAAGCATGCACTATGACCCGCATGCTTGGCCAATCACAGCGCCGCCTGAACAGAGAGCCGTAATTGGCCAAAGCCAAGGAGGCTTAGGCCAATTATGGCTCAGGGGATTTAGTACACGCCCCACACTATATAAGGCCGCCTGCACAGCGGCCCTGTGTAGTGTGTGTTCCAGCGTTGAAAGAGATAGACAGAGAGAGAGACAGTGTCATTTGATTTGAGTTAGATAGATTAGGCAGAACAGTCAGTCAGTTAGCTGCACTTACAGTGTATTGTGTATATATATGCATCCCAGGTGTTGCATATATATATATACACTGTATTCAGTTTAGTTAGATCCGTTCCTGTTATCTGCTAGACTATTTACATTTAGTGCAGTGCGTCCCGCTCACAGTGTTCAGCTAGATCCGTTCCTGTTATCTTCCTACTGACAGGCAGGCTTGTCTTGTTACAGTATTAACAGCTACCTAAAGAAAATTACTGGTGTTCTTTTGATCCTATTAGTACCACGGTCAGGCAGCTAGACTATTTACATTTAGTACAGTGCGTCCTGCTCACAGTGTTCAGCTAGATCCGTTCCTGTTATCTTCCTACTGACAGGCAGGCTTGTCTTGTTACAGTATTAACAGCTACATAAAGAAAATTACTGGTGTTCTTTTGATCCTATTAGTACCACGGTCAGGCAGCTAGACTATTTACAGTTAGTGCAGTGCGTCCTGCTCACAGTGTTCAGCTAAACCTACAAGTTAGTGGGGTGCGTCCACCTCACAGTGTTCAGCTAAAGCTACCTGTAGAAGGTTGGTGGTGTTCTCATACTACAGGCAAGCAGTTGATTTTGCTAGCTGCAGTATCAGTACATATATATATATATATATATATATATATATATATATATATATATATATATATCCCAGCTTAGTGCAGCTACAGGCCATTAGTATGTCTGGAAGGCCAAGAAGGAGAGGCAGACAGTCACAAGCCAATAAGAGAGGGCAAGCAGGCTCTGTGTCTAGTGCTGGTCGTGGAGACGGTGCATCCTCATCAGCACGTGGCCATGGGACACGCTTGGCCTTTTTTTCGGCAGTTGGCCGTGTTGAGCCGCAATATGCGGAAGACTTGGTCGAGTGGATGACCAAGCCGTCCTCATCCTCCTCATCCTCTCTCACCCATGCCCAGGGTGCTTTGTCTGGCAAAGCAGCGGCCTTTTCCCTCGGCTCAATGTCATCAGTGACTCCTTCCCTAGCTCCACCATGTCCTCCTGAGGAGTCCCTCGAACTGTTTGACCACAGTGTTGGGTACATGCTCCAGGAGGATGCCCAGCGTTTGGAAGGCTCTGATGATCATACTGAGCTCGATGAAGGCAGTAACATGAGCACGGACAGAGGGGGTGCCCAAGAAGGACAGCAATCTGGCAGTCATGCTCCCCCTGCTGCAGCATACTGCCAGGTTTGCTCCAGTGATGAGGAGGGAGGGGATGATGAGGTCACTGACTCAACGTGGGTGCCTGATAGGAGAGAGGAGGAGGAGGAGGAGGCGGCACATCACCAACGAGGCAGGATGCCCTCCAGGGGCCAGCCTAAGGGCAGCACATTGACTGCATCACACCCCAAAGCTCCACATGTGCAGGGCGCTGCAGTCTCTGCGCGTTATTCAAAAAGTTCTTTGGTGTGAGCCTTTTTTGAGACGAGTGCATCAGATTGCACCGCTGCTATTTGCAACATATGTCTCAAGCGTATCTCACGTGGCCAAAACATCTCCCGCTTGGGTACCACATGCTTGACCAGACATATGTTGACCTGCCATGCAGTTCGTTGGCAAGCGTATCTAAAAGACCCACACCAAAGAACAAAGATGATCTCTCCTTGCTCCTCATCAGCTGAGATTTCCAACCCCACTAGACCTCCAGTCCTCTCTGAGACCTGCACTGAGAGGAATGAAGGTGTAGAATTAGGTGTGTCACAGCCAAGTACTTGTGGGCAATCTGCTTTTGGTACACCGACGTCAGATTGTACCAGGCAAATTTCCCTGCCCCAGCTGCTGCACCGCCGAAAGAAGTTTGCTCCCAGCCATCCACATGCCCAGCGGTTGAATGCTAGCTTGGCAAAATTGCTAGCACTTCAACTGCTGCCTTTTCAGTTGGTAGACTCTGCCCCCTTCCGTGAGTTTGTGGAATGTGCGGTTCCTCAGTGGCAGGTACCCAAACGCCACTTTTTCTCACGGAAGGCGATTCCGGCTCTCTACCGGCATGTGGAAGGCAATGTCCATGCCTCGCTGGACAGGGCGGTCAGCGGTAAGGTGCATATTACCTCTGACTCATGGTCCAGCAGGCATGGACAGGGACGTTACCTAAGTTTCACGGCGCATTGGGTGACTCTGCTGGCAGCTGGGAAGGATGCAGGACAAGGTGCAGTAGTGTTGAAGGTTGTTCCGCCACCACGCCTCCAAAATGCTAATGATTGTGACACACCTCTCTCCTCCACCCCCTCCTCTTCTTCTTCCTCCATGGCCTCTTCCTCGGAACCAGCGGTGCTCCGTAGTCGTTCAAGGGGCTACGCAAGTACGCAGGCCAAAAGATGCCAAGCGGTGCTTGAGCTGGTGTGCTTGGGGGACAGGAGCCACACTGGGGCAGAGGTTCTGTCAGCTCTGCAGGGGCAGGTTCAGAGGTGGTTGACGCCACGCCAACTTAAGGCAGGAATGGTGGTTTGCGACAATGGCACCAACCTCCTCTCTGCCCTCCGACAGGGACAAATGACCCATGTGCCCTGTTTGGCTCACGTCCTTAACTTGGTGGTGCAGCGGTTCTTGGGCAGGTACCCGGGCTTACAGGATGTCCTGAGGCAGGCCAGGAAAGTCTGTGTCCATTTCCGCCGGTCATATAATGCCAGTGCTCGGCTGACGGACCTCCAAAAGGATTTTAACCTGCCCAAGAACCACCTAATCTGTGACATGCCCACCAGGTGGAACTCAACGTTGGCCATGCTGCAGCGGCTGCACACGCAGCAGAGGGCCATCAATGAGTACCTGTGCGACTATGGCACCAGGACAGGGTCAGGGGAGCTTGGTTTTTTTTTCCCACGCCAGTGGGCCATGATCAGGGATGCATGCACTGTCCTGTCACCATTCGAGGAGGCCACGAGGATGGTGAGCAGTGACAGTGCATGCATCAGTGACACTGTCCCCCTTGTCTACCTGTTGGAGCACACGCTGCATGGAATAATGGACAGGGCACTTGAGGCAGAACAGAGGCAGGAAGAGGAGGACTTCCTTAGCTCTCAAGGCCCCCTTTATCCAGACAGTGTTCCTGCGTGCCCGCAGATCACACAGGAAGAGGACGAGGAGGAGGAGGAGGAGGAAGATTGTGTCAGTATGGAGGTGGAGCCTGGCACTCAGCATCAGCAGCAGTCTTTAAGGGATCAGTCCCAAGAAACACATGGACTTGTACGTGGCTGGGAGGAGGTGGCTGCGGACGTTGTCGTCCTTAGTGACCCAGAGGACTCCGGACCGAATGCCTCAGCAAACCTATGCTGCATGGCCTCCCTGATCCTTCAAAGCCTGCGTAAGGATCCTCATATTCGTGGTATCAAGGAGAAGGACCAATACTGGCTGGCAACCCTCCTTGATCCACGTTACAAGGGTAAGGTTGCGAACCTTATCTTGCCATCGCAGAGGGAGCAGAGGATGAAACATCTTCGGGAGGCCTTGCAGAAAGGTCTGTGCAACGCGTTCCCAGAGACTGGGAGGTTACAAACTCCTGTTTCTGGACAACGTGTTGCTGAGGCTTCGGTCAGTCAAAGAAGGAGCGGTGGAGAAGGTGGCCGTCTGACCGATGCGTTCAGACAATTTTTTGGTCCGCAGCCCCAAGGTATGATCGGTTCCAGCAACCATCGCCAGCGTCTGTTTTACATGGTGCAGGAATACCTAGGGGCAAGATCAGACTTGGACACCTTTCCCACCGAAAATCCTCTGGGTTACTGGGTCTTGAGAATGGATCACTGGCCAGAGCTTGCACAGTATGCAATTGAGCTACTGGCCTGTCCTGCATCCAGCGTTCTTTCGGAACGCACATTCAGTGCTGCTGGAGGCGTGGTAACCGATCACAGGGTGCGTCTGTCCACCGACTCAGTCGATCGACTGACCTTCATAAAAATGAATCAGTCTTGGATCACCACCAGCTACCAAGCACCTGATGCTGATGTAACTGAATAATTTTTTTTGAAATCTCAGATCCCTTCAAAGACTGCCTATGCTGATGCTGAGTGACTATCCCTGAGTAATTATCCTCTTCCTCCTCAATCATCACGCTGATAGCTTGTAAGAACATTTTTGGTTCTGGGCGCCACCACCAGTGCCTAAGGCACAATTTTTCAGCCCCTGTTTAACAGGGGCGTGTAATTACAATTTTTGATGTAATACTTTGCAGCAGGGCTCGTTCCTGCATTCCAACTAGAGTGTCTGTGAGGGGTTGCAGTGTTGTGGCACCAGCACCAGTGCCTAAGGCCCAATTTTTCTGCCCCTGTCTAACAGGGGCGTGTAATTACAATTTTTGATGCAATACTTTGCAGCAGGGCTCGTTCCTGCGTTCCAACTAGAGTGTCTGTGAGGGGTTGCAGTGTTGTGGCACCAGCACCAGTGCCTAAGGCCTAATTTTTCAGCTCCTGTTCAACAGGGGCGTGTAATTACAATTCTTGATCTAATATTTCACAGCAGGGCCCTGTGAGGGCTTACAGTGTTGTGGCCACAGCAACACCTAAGGCCCAAATTTCTGCTGAGTATATAGGGCAGGACCCTACTTTCAAACATCTAACTTACAAACGACAACTACTTGCAAACGGAAGGAGACAACAGGAAGTGAGATGAAATCTACCCCTAGGAAGGGAAATTCTCTCCTGTAAGAGTTAATATAGGAAAAACATTTCTCCTTTCCACTGATGCTTTCCAATCCTTGTTCCACAAAAAAAACCCAAATTTTCAAAAAACATTTTTCATTGGGACAAAAAGTGAGGTGAAATCTTCTGAAGAGGAGGAAAGACAGCAAAACAAATGTCACAGGGGTGATAACCCTTTCCTATGTTTTCCAAAAAGCTTAAAAAAGATTTTTTGGCTGGAGCTAAACACGTTAAAAATGTACCCGTTCAAAATTACAAACAGATTCTACTTAACAACAAACCTACAGTCCCTGTCTTGTTTGCACCGCCTGTATACTGCTGTTCAGAGTATATAGGGCCTGGTGGCCCCACGCCTTTCCTTATTTTAATTTGGGTGCAGGGTTCCCCTTAATATCCATACAAGACCCAAAGGGCCTGGTAATGGACTGGGGGGTACCCATGCCGTTTGTCTCACCGATTTTCATCCATATTGCCATGACCCGACATTACATTAAACCCGCAAGCAGTTTTAAATGAGATTTTTTCTTTTAAAAATGACATTTGGTGCAGGGACTGTTCTAAACACGGGAAACACACGTCACTTTACAGGCATACTATAGACACCCCCCAGGTACGATATTTAAAGGAATATTTCACTTTTTTTTTTTTACTTTAAGCATCATTAAAATCACTGCTCCCGAAAAAACGGCCGTTTTTAAAAGTTTTTTTTGCATTGATACATGTCCCCTGGGGTAGGACCCGGGTCCCCAAACCCTTTTTAGGACAATACCATGCAAATTAGCCTTTAAAATGAGCACTTTTGATTTCAAACGTTCGAGTCCCATAGACGTCAATGGGGTTCTAGCGTTCGTGCGAACTTTCGGTCCGTTCGCAGGTTCTGGTGCGAACCGAACCGGGGGGTGTTCGGCTCATCCCTAATTGACGACTGAATTTTATAAGATTTTCAAATCCAGCTTGGTACCTTATCTTGTGGAGGTATTTAACGGCTGTCTGCAGGAGGGTTCGCTCCCTCCCTCCATGAGACAATCTGCTGTGATTCTGTTGTCAAAAGGCAAGGATCCCTCGATGATTGAGAATTGGCGCCCCATTAGCCTTCTCAATGTCGATAGAAAGATTCTGGCGAGATAATTTTCTGGCGCTTGTCGTCAGTAGCAGACAGATTGCTTTCTCGTCAGCAGCACTGTTCGGTCCAGGGCAGAAGCACTTTTTCAGCGGTGTTAGCTGTCCGGGAGGCTCTGGAGCGTTGCAGGGCTGAAGGCTGGGGAAAGTATTTGCTGGCACTGGATCAGGCGAAGGCCTTTGATCGTGTCAATCATGAGTACCTCTGGCTTCTCCTTGACAAGTATGGCCTGGAGGGTGGGTTTATTGGATGGCTTAAGACTTTATACAGAGAGGCAGAGAGCTTCATGCTTGTTAACGGTTGGGTTGGACGGCCCTTCGGGGTTGGATCAGGGGTGCACCAGGGGTGTCTGCTGAGCCCTTTGCTATACGTGTTCGCAATCGACCCTTTCATCAGAAAGCTGGAGAGCGGACCGTTCTGCGGGGTGCCGGTGGGCATTACTGGTGAGCCGCCCTTGAGGGTTGTAGCCTATGCTGATGACATTTCTGTCTTTATCTCTGGGACAGAGGAGGCACAGGAGGTGGTTTCAGTTATAGAGCAGTATTCCGAGGCATCAGGCTCCAAGGTCAACCGTGATAAAAGTGAAGTTTTTTGGATGAGCGAGGGAGGTGAGAGCTTTGCACTTCTGGACACCTTCCCGAGGCCTCAGCAGAAAGTCAAAGTATTAGGCATCGAGTTTGGCCCTGATGATTACAGTAAGTCAAATTGGGAAGCCAGGCTGAATGATGCTGATGTCAAGGTGAAATGCTGGAAAGGGTGGCGGCTCTCCTTGGGGAAAAGGGTGGACTTGATTAAGACCTACCTGATTCCTACCTTTTTGTATGTCAGCTTTGTTTGCATCTTGCCAGAGTCTTGCTATACCAGGATTTATAGTTGTTTCTTCCAATTATTATGGGGGAACAGGCTGAATCTTGTGAAGCGGAATGTGACTTACCTATCTAGGTGGAAGGGTGGCCTAGGGATGGTCAACCCGGTTGTGTTCTTCTCTCTGATGTTTTTGAAACGCAATTTTGGTAACATGCTAGCAGAGAGACCGCCTGGATGGGTAGATATTTTCCAGATCTGGTTTAGACCTTTTCTGGGCTGTTGGGAGAGTGGCGGGCCAGTGAAAAGCCTAAGGATCAAGCATGGTAAGCTCCCGGCTTATGTTGCCCTGTGCCTGAAAATTCTTAAGCGGTGGCATGTGACAGCAGAGGATATCAGGTCCCTTCCTAGGAGACTCCTGGGGGAGAAGATCGTGGGTACTGTCTTTCATGCGCCACTGGCCTTAAGGGATTGCCCAGGTCATATTATGAGGGAGGGCTTACGTTTAATAAATTCTGAGCGGATTCCCTTGAAATTTAGGGACCAGGCCTGGCTCGCTTTCCACGGTAGGCTCTATGTGAGGGGGAACGTGAAGTGCCGCTCTTTGGACAATCGTGGTTGTCCAAGAGTGGAGTGTCAGGGTGAAGTGGAAACCATGGACCACTTCTTGCTTCAGTGCCCTTTCAATATAGAAGTCTATAAAAAGGTGGGGAGGGCTCTGAATATTCCTTTCCTGCCTTGTATGTCTTATGCTGAGTGGGTGTATGGAGCATTGCAGAATCGCAAGGGATTTGATTTGGACACTCTTTTTCTAGTCAGCTTAGTAGTCCGATATTACACCTGGAATGCACGGTGTCAGGTATCCCTTCGGCAGAAAGTCCTTCCTGTTCCGGTGGTGGTGTGTGAGATTCTTGGTGAGGTAGGGAAAATTCGGGGTCTCGAGAAAGACAGATGGCGGCAAAGGGTCTGGATAAAGGCGTGGAGGAATATCAGGCCTGTAGCTGCTGTTTGTTGATCTCTGGGTGTTGGGTTCTTTCCCTGTTTTCTCTCTGGACACTCCTTTAGATTTTCAAGGATAAACATAATTTTGAAGAAAGGCTACATACACATGATAATCTATGTTTCTTGGTCTGAATTTTAATCAAGTTGAGTAATGTGTAGAATTGTTGAAGATGTCTGTGCTATTTAGTGATATATGTATATAGTATAATATAATACAGTGATATTCCTCTTGGTTGAAAAAAAAAAACCCTTTTGTTCATATATTATAGGTTGAAGTAAGCCTTTATTATTATGTTTAGTCGTATATACAATATGTTATGCATATTTAAAAAAAAAAAAAAAAAGGAGATATATGTATGTGTGTATATGTATATATGTATGTGTGTATGTATGTATATATATGTATATATGTATAATATTTATTTTTTTATATTTTTGTATAAAAAAAAAAAGTTGGAATGTGTTTCTTGTTTGCAAGATTCTCAAATAAAAAAAATTGCCAACTCAATATTGAACCCTACGGACTAAGACTGGGATGTCATTAAAGTTCATGTGTGTGTAATGGCAGGCGTCCCAATACTTTTGGTAATATAGTGTGTGTAATATATATATATATACACAAATCCAATTGCGGTTCTTGAACACGGATGCCTAAAAACGCCTCTACTGACTTCCATCATCCAGTCATGTGTAAGCAAAAAGGCTGTTTTGTTTTACATTTTTCTTGCATGGCTGATCTTTGTAAAGTGAAGCTTTACCTCATTAACTAAGCTCTGGAGCACACCACCCATCTGAGGTATCACCATGAATATCAAATCATGGGGCAATAATTCTAGTCCTCCTCTGTAAATCTATAGTGGTAACTTGTAAAGTCTTGCAAAGTGTCGCCTATGGATAGTAACATTTACATTGTTTGTCGCCATTGCACGAGCGTGCGCGATTTTAAAGCGTGACATGTTTGGTATCTATTTACTCGGCTTAACTTCATCTTTTATATATTTTTCAAAACAAATGAGTGATGTATCGTGTTAATTTGCAATAACATTCATGTAAGTGTATTTTTCCCCAAAAATTGAATTTGAAAAAACACTGTGCAAATACCATGTGACAGGAAAACTTGCAAAACCCAGTGATTTATTCTCTAGGGCCTCTACTTTAAAAAAAAAAATAATAAAAAAAAAAAAAATATATATATATATAATGTTTGGGGGTTCCAAGTAATTTTCTAGCAAAATATACTGATTGTTACATGCAGTGGTATATTTTGGTTTTGTGCTGCCCTAGGCAAGAATAAAATTTGGCGCCCCCCACCCCCCCATCTAAATTTGTCTGTATAGAGGCAAGATAGGGCAGTATAGTGACAGGCAGGGGCAGCATAGCGATGGGCTGGGGCTTTACTGGGATGGGTTTGTGTAGTATAGGGGCAGACTAGGGCTGTATAAAGGCGGACTAGGGCTGTATAAAGGCAGACTAGGGCTGTTTAAGGGCAGGCTAGGGCTGTATAGGGGTGAGTTAGGGCTGTATAGGGTCAGGCTAGGGCTGTACTGTAAAGGGGCAGGCTAGGGAAGTATAGGGATGGACTAGGGCAATATAGGGATGGACTAGGGCTGTATAGGGATGGACTAGGGCTGTATAGGGTCAGGCTAGTGCTGTATAAGGGGCAGACTAGGGCTGTATAGGGGCGGGCTAGGGCTGTATAGGGGCAGGCTAGGGAAGTATAAGGGCAAGCTAGGGCTGTATAGGGGCAGGCTAGGGCTGTATAGGGGAAGGCTAGGGCTGTATAGGGGAAGGCTAGGGCTGTATAGGGGCAGGCTAGGGCTGTATAAGGGGCAGACTAGGGCTGTATAGGGACGGACTAGGGCTGTATAGGGGCGGGCTAGGGCTGTATAGGGGCGGACTAGGGCTGTATAGGGGCAGGCTAGGGATGTATAAGGGCAAGCTAGGGCTGTATAGGGGCAGGCTAGGGCTGTATAGGGGAAGGCTAGGGCTGTATAGGGGAAGGCTAGGGCTGTATAGGGGCAGGCTAGGGCTGTATAGGGGCAGACTAGGACTGTATAGGGGAAGGCTAGGGCTGTATAGGGGAAGGCTAGGGCTGTATAGGGGCAGGCTAGGGTTGTATAGGGGCGGACTAGGGCTGTATAGGGATGGACTAGAGGGGCAAGCTAGGGCTGTACTGTATAGGGGCAGACTAGGGCTGTAAAGGGATGGGCTAGGGGTGTATAAGGGTGGACTAGGACTGTATAGGGGCAGGCTAGAGCTGTACTGTATAGGGGCGGACTAGGGCTGTGTAGTAACAGGCTAGGGCAGTATAGCGATGGGCTACGGCTTTATCGGGGTGGACTAGGGTAGTATAGGGGCAGGCTAGGGCTGTAATGAGGCAGGCTAAACCCCCCCCCATTGCAATCCATGCGTTCGGTGCCCTGCATGTAGATCAGGGGGCCGGACGCATGGATAGGGGAGGGCGGCGCCCATGCGCCCCAATGGATGGGCCGCCACTGCTATCGGGTCATCCTTGAAGCTCACCTGTCACTGGCTTGTGTCTCTCTCACTCGTTAACACAAATGTTATAAGGAGAAAAACACTAAACAGAAATTGTCAGACACATTCGCTTTATTATTAGCAGAAGGGTTTCATTTTTTTATAGCTGTTTATATCTGCTTTTTTTACATCCCTTCTCTTCCCGCAGGGATTTTACTGAGACGGGTCTATGATCTGGCCGATCCAGAGAATGGTTTTGGCAACTTTGTGGTAGATCATGAAAATTAATGGACGGTCAGCCATGACTATGGGGCTTGGTAGGTCCACGTTTAATTGGACAGCAGTGGCACCCCGCGCCTCTGTTCCTTCCTCGTCGATGCTGAAATAAGACTGGTGGTAAATCTGTCAACACAAAAACAAAGTAAAAGAATGAACCTAATGAAAAAGTTAAAAGACTGCAAAATATAAAAAAAATATATATTTGAAGAATAAGGTAAGTCCTAGATTTGTATGCAGCAGACTGGTAATAATAATCATTGGAAAACAAGAAATTAAAGTGATACTAAACCCAGGCTGTGTAATTTACATTCTCCCTTTTCTTTCTGTATGTGGATGACGGCTCTGTAATTATTTTAATTTAAAAATAAATCTAAGTACCTTTTTGCCTAATTGATATACGGCTGTCACATGTAGACATGTGCAGAACGAAAAAAAATTGTTTTGTTTCCATTCGTTATTTACATTAATTTGTTTGGTTTAATTTGTTTTCGGGAATTAGTTTAGTTTATTTGTTTTCGAACCCGGATCGATTCGAAAAGTTTTAGAATCAATTTCGAATAGTTTTCGAATTCAAATCGTTTTCCAATTTCCAAAGAGAATAAAATAGAATAGATTTGTTTTTTCCTCTATTCCATTCCTTTATTTTCTATTCTATTTTATTCTGTTTGGAAATTGGAAAACGAATCGAATTCAAAAAGTTTTCGAATTCAAAAATTATTTGAAAACAGTTTGAAAACTATTTTTTTGGTTTATTTTAAATTCGGTACTATTCTAAATACGGAAATTTGGATACATCCGGAAAATGAAAACCTGTCCGAATTTGAATTTGGAACGAAATGAACCGCGCATGTCTAGTCACATGACCCGGCTCTCTCCCAGCCTGTCTGCAGGGAAATATAAGCAGGAGGAACTTCTAGTCCTCTGCCGCTGGTCACACGTTGAAAAAAAACAACCATTTCTATGGTCATACAAATATATATTTTTAAAAACAAACCTTTACTATTTTTGGCAATAACATGGTGTGGGCAGATTTCTGCCAGTCACAGACTGTGTCACGCCCCCTCCAGCCTGTGTCTTAGAATGAGTGGGAGGTGAAGACTCCATCAATCTACATGTAATATCCCCCCCATTGTGTTTAGCTTGTTAATGGGCATGGAGGGAGTCGGCTGTCATTTACCACTGTCTATACGCCCACATGTCTGACTCTATAGTCACATGGGCTGCTCAGATGTGATAGGGAGGAAATGCTCAGCATAGAAAGTCGCTCAAAACTGAGCATGTGCAGAACAAAACGTATTATGGACAAGACACCATAGTTATAGCACCACATTCCTTGATGATAGGTATAGTTGCAAATTTGTGGGATTTTTTTAGGTGCGTTTAAGAATGAATCCAGAAAAATTCTATTAAAAGAAGTTAAGATTTATTTTTCCAGCATCAATTTAATCCTCATAAAAACAATACAATACAATACAGTAGACTCATATGATATAGTCCTTATAGGTAAAGGGCATTAAAAGCATAATTACCAACATGTTTCGCCTCAAAACTGGGCTTCCTCAGGGGATACTGTTGGAATTAGAGCCTTCCCGGGTAACGATAAGATATCTCATAGAACTACAATCAATGATGATTCAGGGGTTCAAAAAGATGCCAGGCGACCAACCAGGGACTTTGAGCAGCTGTAGGAGTTGCCACCATGCTCTTCGAAATCCCCAACTGCAGTGGGAGTGGGATCGGGTACCTGTCAAAACTAGGTACTGGCCCCCCTCCCCCACCAAAAAAAAATAAAATAAAAACACATGCCAAATGTGGCAGGGGAGGAGAGGAGGAAGACTTAAGGGGAACTTCCCCTTGCGGCTTCCCAGTCTGTTTCCTACTGCGAATGGCGTGATTCACGCGGCCCCGAATGGCGTGATTCCCGCGGCCCCTCCAGACACAGGTTCCAGAAGGCGACGGGGGAGGGGAATGAGGAGGGCACAAAAAAATGCGGAAGTGACGTACCTCGCCACGGCACCATGGGCCGAAAGTCCAGAAGCAGATATCCGAAAAAAGGTATGAAAAAAAAGGGGGGGGTGCTTATGTGCTTATGTCTTCAAAGGAGTTAAATTTTTTCCTGGAACGCTGCTTTAAAGTGAAACTCTAAATCTCTACGTTTGTATTTTCTAGGCCAATAATATCCCTATGTGTAACAGGGTGCTGCTCACTGTTCTCCTTGCTGGAGGAGAAGCTGTACCTGAGAACCTGCGGTGCAAGAATCTCTCTGCTTCTTCTTCATTCATTCTGTGGATCAGTGCTTCCTCCATCACGTTTTTTTTTGCTTTTTTATCATTACCCCATCAGTCATCAGAAAACAAGTCATCAGGAGGGGCTTCTCTGTCATGAGGAAGCCCTGCCTACACCAAGATGGCCGCCTACACAAACACAGTGCAGAACAAGGCACAGCAAGGCCATAATTGGAAAGGAAAAGCTGCAGGGGGAACATGGGAAATACTAGTGATTTGTCTTTAGACAAAAGAAAAATACTTACATTTGAAACGCTCATCTTTTTGTTCATGGACATCCCGGAGAAGTTAGCGTCCGTCTCACTAAACATTTTTCTCATGCCCATAACCGACAGGTCATGCTGGAGATCGATTGGTTGGTTGAAGGATATTTTGGGTATGTAGAGGATCAGAGTACTGTGGAGGAAAATACACATCAGTGTCTGTATTAGCAATACCAACTATCTCAGGTTTTCTCAATCAGGCAAAAAAAGTCTTTGCAAGCTACAACAACCTCTATCCAGGCCGGTGCTCCCGCTAGGCGAACTAGGCAGCTGCCTAAGGCCATAGCTGACCCTTGCTTCACCTTTTCCTCCTCCTCGTCATGTTGCCCAGAGCCACCAGAGAGAGTGTCACGCTGCCCAGCGCCACCAGAGAGAGTCATGCTGCCCAGCGCCACCAGAGACAGAGTCACGCTGCCCAGCGCCACCAGAAAGAGGGCCACACTGGCCAGCACCACCAGAGAGAGAGTTACACTGCCCAGCGCCACCAGAGTGAGAGCCATGCTGCCCAGCGCCACCAGAGAGAGCCACACTGCCCAGCACCACCAGAGAGAGAGTCACGCTGCCCAGCGCCACCAGAGAGAGAGCCATGCTGCCCAACACCACCAGAGAGAGAGCCACACTGCCCAGCACCACCAGAGAGAGAGTCACGCTGCCCAGCGCCACCAGAAAGAAAGCCATGCTGCCCAGCACCACCAGAGAGAGAGTTATGCTGCCCAGCACCACCAGAGTGAGAGCCATGCTGCCCAGTGCCACCAGAGAGAGAGTCACACTGCCCAGCACCACCAGAGAGAGAGTCACGCTGCCCAGCGCCACCAGAAAGAGAGTCATGCTGCCCAGCACCACCAGAGAGAGAGTTACGCTGCCCAGCACCACCAGAGTGAGAGCCATGCTGCCCAGCGCCACCAGAGAGAGAGCCACACTGCCCAGCACCACCAGAGAGAGAGTCACACTGCCCAGCACCATCAGAGAGAGCCATGCTGCCCAGCACCACCAGAGAGAGAGTCACGCTGCCCAGGGCCACCAGAAAGAGAGCCACCCTGCCCAGCACCACCAGAGAGTGAGTTACGCTGCCCAGTGCCACCAGAGTGAGAGCCACACTGCCCAGCACCAGCAGAGAGAGAGCCACGCTGCCCAGCGCCACCAAAGACATCCCTTAGACTGGTCACGTGGTCAGTGTGCTCATGTGTGTGTGCTGGCAGCCTCTGCACAATCAGGGGAATAACTCTGGTCATCAGTGTTCCCTTTGTGACTGTGCTTTTCTCATCTTTCATTATCATCAGTTAGAGGCCCACATGGGGGGCACCACTACAGTGCCTTGAAAGTATTCATACCCCTTGAAAATTTTCACATTTTGTCATGTTACTACCAAAAACATAAATGTATTTTATTGGGATTTTATGTGATAAACACAAAGTGGCACATAATTGTGATGTGGAAGGAAAATGATAAATGGTTTTCACATTTCTTTACAAATACATATGTGAAAAGTGTGTGGGGGGGGGAGAATTTGTATTCAGCCCCCTTTACTCTGATACCCCTAACTAAAATCTAGTGCAGCCAATTGCCTTTAGAAGTCACCTAATTAGTAAATAGAGTCCACCTGTGTGTAATTGAATCCCAGTATAAATACAGCTGTTCTGTGAAGCACTCAGAGTTTTTTTTAGAGAACCTTAGTGAACAAACAGCATCATGAAGGCCAAGGAACACACCAGACAGGTCAGGGATAAAGTTGTGAAGAAGTATAAAGCAGGGTTAGGTTATAAAAAAATCTCCCAAGCTTTGAACATCTCACGGAGCTCTGTTCAATCCATCATCGGAGAATGGAAAGAGTATGGCACAACTGCAAACCTACCAAGACATGGCCGTCCACCTAAACTGACCGGCCGGGCAAGGAGAGCATTCATCGGAGAAGAGCCAAGAGGTCCATGGTAACTCTGGAGGAGCTGCAGAGATCCACAGCTCAGGTGGGAGAATCTGTCCACAGGACAACTATTATGCCGCGTACACACGGTCGGACTTTTCGTCTACAAAAGTCAGACGGACGCCGATGGACTAAAGCTGCCGTAAGTCCGCCAAAAGTCTGACAAAAGTCCGTCGAAAGTCTGTCGGACAGGCTGTCGGACTTTTGTAGCCGAAAAGTCCGACCGTGTGTACGCGGCATTAGTCGTGTTCTCCACAAATCTGCCCTTTATGGAAGAGTGACAAGAAGAAAGACATTGCTGAAAGAAAGTCATAAGAAGTCCTGTTTGTAGTTTGTGAGAAGCCATGTGGAGGACACAGCAAACATGTGGAAGAAGGTGCTCTGGTCAGATGAGACCAAAACTCAACTTTTTGGCCTAAAAGCAAAACGCTATGTGTGGGGAAAACTAACACTGCACATCACCCTGAACACACCATCCCCACCATGAAACATGGTGGTGGCAGCATCATGTGGTGGGGATGCTTTTCTTCAGCAGGGACAGGGAAGCTGGTCAGAGTTGATGGGAAAATGGATGGAGATAAATACAGGACAATCTCAGAAGAAAACCTGTTAGAGTCTGCAAAAGAGACTGGGGTGGAGGTTCAACTTCCAGCAGGACAACGACCCGAAACATACAGCCAGAGCTGCAATGGAATGGTTTAGATCAAAGCATATTCATGTGTTAGAATGGCCCAGTCACAGTCCAGACCTAAATCCCATTGAGAATCTGTGGCAAGACTGGAAAATTGCTGTTCACAGACGCTCTCCATCCAATCTGACAGAGCCTGAGATATTTTACAAAGAAGAATGGGCAAAAATGTCCCTCTCTAGATGTGCAAAGCTGGTAGAGACATCCCCAAAAAGACTTGCAGCTGTAATTGTAGAGAAAGGGGGTTCTACAAAGTATTGACTCCGGGGGGCGCCATACAAATGCCCCCCCACGCTTTTCACATACTTATTTGTATCATTTATCATTTTCCTTCCACTTCACAATTATGAGCCACTTTGTTTTGGTCTATCACATAAAATCCCAATAAAATACATTTACGATTTTGGTTGTAACATGAGAAAATGTGGAAACTTTCAAGGGGTATGAATACTTTTTTCAAGGCACTGTACACACTGCTCTGTGCTTAAGGTATAGCCTTTTACCATTCTGTTGGCATCCAATAAATTCTGCATTCATCCAGTAAGCATTAAGTTGCACATGGCTGTTTGAATGATCACGTGGCTAATACGTCTCACAGTGTTTAAACTGAAATTCTGGTTTAAGCAGCTCTCACCTGGATTGCATTAAACGTAAGTATTTCTTTATCATGGGGGCGTTCAGTGAGTTTCGAAAGTGGCGGAGACCACCCAGTTGCGGTATGAAGAGGAGAAGGGATAGGTCACCAGCATATGGCACTTTCACTATAAAGGTTCCAGTCTTGTGATCTCTGTACGCCTTATACAATCCTGGCCTTTTCAACATCGTCACTACGACTTTTTTCTCCTGGTTCACATTGAAGGTTCCTTTCTCTGTAAGTTTTTTGTCAAATTCTGTATACCATTTACCTGGAGGAAATTAAAAAGATTGCTTTAAAGGTAAACTATCATGGTTTGGGCATTCTATCCCTAGAATCCATAAGGACTGTCGCAGACAGATTTTGCAAAAGCGTTTCTCATAGTTACGTAGTTAGTCAGGTTGAAAAAAGATACAAGTCCATCTAGTTCAACCAATAAAAGGGTAAAAAAAAATTACAATCCTATATACAATCCTATATACAATCCTATACCCACAGTTGATCAAGAAAAAGGCAAACAACCCCAATAAAGCATGATCCACTTTGCTCCAGCTGGGGAAAAAAATTTCTTCCTGACCCCCCCTCTCATGCATTCTAAAAGTGGTGAAGAATGCGCCAAATTCATATACCTGTCTTGAGTTTGGCGCATGCAAAGCCACTTTTAGAAAGTATGTAAGACACGATTGCAAAATCTGTCTGCCTCAGTTTTCTTTCAGTTATTTTAAATAAGAGGTTATGCTTAATTAGCTCCACCTTCATAAGATACTAACTTTTTGTAGTTTATTTTAACTTTGACGCTTTTTACATTGTGGCACAATAAAGGTAACAGAAACAAGATGCCCCAGGAAGACGTCCATTAGAACGAAACGTACGTCGGGTGGAGCCTTGGCGGTGTGATTTTAAATGCTCGTATTGTCTCCTGTTTGCGAGTAATTTTACTTTGTTTTATAATAAATTGATATCTACAGTACAGATACTCCTCGTTTTAACGACTTACCTGTTTAACGACCGATCAGACCCACCCAAAGACGAGCTGTACACCATTGTACTGTACAGTACAGAATTTACGTTTGTGTTCTGTACTTATGCAAATTAAAACAAACGTTATTGCATTGTGTTTAGACCCTTTTTTTTTTTTTTTTCACAATACAGTACAGTATAGTAGTTAAGAATGCTTAAAAATATTGATTACTTGTGGCTCCTAGTTTAAGGACCAATTCGTTTAATGACCAATGCCACGTACACACGAGCGGAATGTTCGACAGAAAAAGTCTGATGGGGAGCTTTTCATCGTATTTTCCGTCAAAAATTCTGACGGACCTAGAAATGGAACATGTTCTAAATATTTCTGACGGAACCAATTCCTATCGGGAAAACTGCTTGTCTGTATGCTGTTCCGACGGACCAAAAACGACGCATGCACTGAAGCAAGTACGAGACGGAAGCTATTGGCGCATTGGCTATTGAACTTCCGTTTTCTAGTCCCGTCGTACGCGTTGTTGTACGTCACCGCGTTCTGGACGGTCGGAATTTGGTGTGACCGTCTGTATGCAAGACAGCTTGAGAGGAATTCCATTGGAAAAACCTTCAGAGCTTATTCGGACAGCAAAACCGGTCGTGTGTACAGGGCACTAGTTGTTGGAAAGGAACCTGGTCGTTAAGTCAGGAGAGCCTGTACTTCACTATGGGATTTATGTTTGGTATGTACTGTTAGTGGTGAGGTCGGTTCTAGTAAATAATTAGAGAGATCATTCCACCTCTATGAGAGCAACCTGAGACATTGTGGGTTGAGAGGCTAAGGCAGCCTTTCGCAACCTTTTGAACACAGAGGAACCCTTGAAATAACTTTCTGGTCTCAGGGAACTCCTGCTAAAAACTAATGATACATTCGTGTGATGGTCAGTGGGGAGAATGCTCCTTACGCTTGTGGTCACTGGGAAGAATTACCTTCTTATAGAATGCTAAAAAGATTTATGGTGTCAATGGAAAGTTATCGGAGAGGCAGAAATTGCTCATTGCTCAAGGAACCCCTAGCAACCTTTCGAGTAACCCAGCAGGGACAGGGAAGCTGGACAGAGTTGATGGGAAGATGGATGGAGCCAAATACAGAGCAATCTTAGAAGAAAACCTGTTAGAGTGTGCAAAAGACTCGAGGCTGGGGCGGAGGTTCACCTTCCAGCAGGACAACCACCCTAAACATACAGCCAGAGCTACAATGGAATGGTTTAGATTAGTGATGGCGAAACCATGGCACCCCAGATGTTTTGGAACTACATTTCCCATGATGCTCAGGCACTCTGCAGTGTAGTTCAGCATCATGGGAAATGTAGTTCCAAAACATCTGGGGTGCCAAGGTTTGCCTTCACTGGTTTGGATCAAAGCATATTCATGTGTTAGAATGGCCCAGTCACAGTCCAGACCTAAATCACATTGAGAATCTGTGGCAAGACTTGAAAATTGCTGTTCACAGACGCTCTTCATCCAATCTGACAGAGCTTGAGATATTTTGCAAAGAAGAATGGGCAGAAATGTCCCTCTCTAGATGTGCAAAGCTGGTAGAGATATCCCCAAAAAGACTTGCAGCTGTAATTGCAGAGAAAGGGGGTTCTACAAAATATTGACTCAGGGGGGCGCCATACAAATGCCACCCCCCACACTTTTCACATATTTATTTCTAAAAAAAAATTGAAAACCATTTATCATTTTCCCTCCACTTCAAAATTATGTGCCTCTTTGTGTTGGTCTATCACAGGGATCTTCAAACTACGGCCCTCCAGCTGTTGCGGAACTACACATCCCAAGAGACATCGTAAAACTCTGACATTCACAGACATGACTAGGCATGATGGGGATTGTAGTTCATGAACAACTGGAGGGCCGTAGTTTGAAGACCCCTGGTCTATCACATAAAATCCCAATAAAATACATTTAAGTTTTTGGTTGTAACATGAGAAAATGTGGGAAATCTCAAGGGGTATGAATACTTTTTCAAGGCATTGTATTGAGTGTTGCTTGCATTTAAACGGTTAATTGCCTTTATTTGGTGTACACATTTGTAGGTTGGCACCGTCTTACTTTATTGAAATACTTTTCCTGTATGGCAGGCTGTGTTTGGATGATGATGCAAACGAAATATACAATGTAATTTGTAAGTTTTAGGCCTAGTGCTGCCCCCTTACCCTGAAAACCTAGGGACTGGCCTACAAGTATCTCACAGTAAATACAGCCCTTCCAGGATAGACTTTTGAGAAAGTTAATTCCCTTGTTGACTTTAGCCACAAATCTTCAGAGGTGGGCAGCTGATGCAAATAAAATAAAGAATAATAAAAAAAATCACAGTAAATTTTTAGGCTTGGCGCTGCCCCCTTACTCTGAAGAACAAGGAACTAGACTGCAAGTGCCTCACGGGAAATACAACCCTTCCAAGACAGACTTAAAAAAGAAAGCCTGATGAATGTTGGGTCTGTAGTTCTCTAACAACTGTTGCTCCAAAATCTACTTTCTGTAGTCAACAGTAAAGTGGACTTACCACGAAAGACTGCATAATCTAGAAGAACCATCAATGTTTTGGAATCCAAGTTTTGGACCACATTCTTTATCTTATGGTCTGTTCTGTCACTCACAATCTTATTGATGATTTTCGCAGCATTCTGAGGGTCACTGAAGCTGATGGAATGAAAGGAGGCATTGTAGTAGTGAGCCACATCCTCTTGGTATTCTTCTGAAATACTTACCGACTGGTCTGTGAAGATCTCATTACCGAGCTTGAATTTCACGTCTTTGGTTTTCTGACTTAACGCTTGAAGAATCTTTCTATTGCCCTGATTCAGCACCTTGTCTTTCGTGGTTTCATCCAGGCCTAAGGTGAGGAAGATTTCATCGCGGGTTGTTCCTCTGGCACCGAGAGCCAGCATGGAGAGAGTTGTGTAAATGCTGATCGGTGAAAGAACTAGATTGGATGGTGGGATGGGTCCGAACCCCTTAAAATGTTGTTGAAAAATCCTCACGGCAAAGTTCATTTGGCATTCAGATACGTCTGACTCTTCTGATTTAGATAGATGGTTGGTGTTGTGGGCTCGGTCCTGTTTGGAGGTATGGGCCGCAAGGACCAGAGAAATGAACAACTGGAGGAGTAGAAGTATCTTCATCTTTCTTTTACACCTGTGTGAAATAAAATAAGGGTTTTAAGGCTTGACTACATATGTGTCAATTATGAAGAATGAAGCAATGTTCATTAACTATAGCATTTATGATGTTTTTATGATGTGTTTTCTTTGTGTTTATAAAGTGTTAAAAAAGCTTCAAGAATGCTTGATAAATGTCCATGAAAGTGTTACTTTTCTAATGGGAAAAGCCTTAAAGGGTTTGTAACCCCAACATTTCATATTCAAGATATGTGGCTGCCAGTGGCGGCCGGTGGAATTTTTTTTTTTTGGGGGGGGGGGCGGCAAACAGTATACCACCCCCCCCTGGCACTTACCCCATCGCCGCCGGCTTCACCTGCTCATCGGCAGCGGCCTCTCCTTCTCCTGCTCTCCATGGGTCATCGCGGCTAGGGCGGCTTCCTTTTTTTCTCTCCTCCTCCTCGGCAGCCAATCAGTAGTCTTCCCTTTTTGGCCAATCGGAAAATGGGTCTCACACCCGCTTCTGATTGGCTGGATTGAGGATCAGTGTTTCAACAGCGAATGTTTCTTTGCTTTCGCAACACATCTGGGTGGGATCGGGGCGCATTATCTGAGACCGTGGCAGATGGCTGACGCATTTTGAGGGGAGATCCCCTCTTCTTCAGGGCTCTGGGCCTGTGCAGTTACCTGGAATTATAGACAGTGGCAGCCGGTGGTAATTTTTTTGGGGGGGGGCAGCAAACAGTACTCCACCACCACGGATGGGTGGGTCTGGGGCACTTACCCAATCTATGGTGGGCAGTGCTTCTCCCGGGCCTCACCGGCGGCTTCCCTTGCTCGGCGACGGCTTTCCCTTCCCTTGCTCTCCACGGGCATCGTGGCGGCTTCCGTTTCCTCCCTCCTCAGCGGCCAATTGGGACTCTTCTCTTTTCAGCCAATCGGAAAATGGGTCTTAGACCTGCTTCTGATTGGCCAGATTGAGGATCAGTGTTTTAATAATGAATATTCAATCACTGTTGTAACACCTGGGTGGGCTCCTGGTGCAATACTCTGCGCCACAAGCCCACCCTATTTTGAAGCCTATTAGATGGCTCTAATCAAGTGCTACAAGAAAACACCCCCGCCGCTGTAATTCAGGAGCCCGGCGTCCTAAAAGGGGCCGGACACATGGATTGGGGGTGGTGGTGTCCTGTCAAAATAGCGGCCGTGGATAGAGGGGGGGCGGCACTCCGGCACCCCTAATGGATGGGCTGCCACTGATCATACAGATCCCGATCAACATCCACCACCATCACATCACCTTTGAGCGCAGGAGATTTTGTTTTCTCGGTACAGTTATGTCTCTTTGCCTGTGCGGGCCAAACGTCCGCAGTACATTTTGGGCAGGCTGTCTGGAATTGGTTAAAAACAGAGGGGTTTGCCCACATTTGCAAATATATGAGTAAGCCGAAGTGCCCGGGACAAAGGGACCTCTTTATATACCACTGTTCTAACTCTATGATTTTCAGAGCCTCCATAGTAGGAGCACATCTATCAATGAATAGGTTAAGGGCAGGTGTGACTGGAAGAAGCCCACCCCTCCTTAATGGCACAGGAACGCACGTGATGCCCACAGCATTAGCACTGTGGTAGCGAAGGCACCCAGTGCTTCCCTGCACCCAATTCAACCAACTGTACAAAGAAATGGCAACCCCCCCCCCCCCATTGTGCTGATTTCTGCTTCCAAGAAATGGTAAAAACAAATTGTTCATATACAATATTTCGTAACTGCCTGACAAAAAAATGAAATCACTTTTTTAATTATTTTAGTTTTTTTTGTGATAAACATATTAGATAAACAAAGAAACAAAATATATACAAAAACACTATACATTCCATTTTACTATTGGACACGAGAAAACTCACAGAGCTGATCAACCAAAGATGGAGTAAAGCTAATCGGAGAACAGTTGTCCACAGCGTAGGTTCTTCTCAATTGTGGCGCAAGTATTCCAAGGGGCCTGTCTTAAGGGGGGTCTGTGTCTACTGACCTAAGGGGGTACCTCTGTTGGTTTTAAGGGGGGAATGTCTGATGGCTTATGGGCTGTAGTCTACGTTTTACAGCAAATTCATCGTAAATAGATGGAGGTTTTAGTAACTAATTTGTTGCCAGTGAAAGAGATAAAAGTAAGTATTTAAGTTCTGTAAAAAAAACATAATGGATTGTTCGGCAAAACTTTACACACCATTGGAGGATCCCACTAATCAATATAAATACGGCACGAGAGATTGGAGATAGGACTGAATTGGACATGTCAATTTTAATTTAGGTTTAACTTATTTTGGTAAGTTGAATACTGCTTGTACCTCGAAGAAGAGGGAACGCCCCAAAAGTAGAGATGGGCGGGGCGAACACCCCCCACCCAGAACTCCCGAACGGGGAAAAGTTCTGAGCAGAATGACAAACCCAATGGAAGTCTTTGGGAACCGAACAGGAAAAATGAAAAGTGCCCATTTTGAAGGCTTATATGCAAGTAATTGGCCTTAAAAAGGGTATGGGGGTCTGGGTACTGCCCTGGAGGACATGTATCAATGCAAATTTTTTTTGAAAACAATAATTTTTCAGAAGCAGTGATGCTTACAGTGCAACAATAAAATCAAATAATTCTTTAAATGTAGTTCCTGGGGGTCCCCTTAGTCAGCCTGTAAAGTAGCGCATCTATAGCATGTATAGAACATGCTGCAGCAAAATTACATTTCTAAAGTAAAAAAGAAACGAGTTACATCACATTTAAAATTGACTCGCAGTTACAATTGTCGGCACCCAGCTATTAAAAAAAATTATAGAAAAAGAAACGGTGTGGGGTCACCCTCCAGTACTAGACCCTTCGGTCATGTACTGTACTCATCCACACAACCCTAGCCGGTGGTTCTGGGGGTCTATGGGCGGGGGGGTTTATCAGAATCTGGAAGCTCACCTTTAGTAAGGGGGCCCCCAGATCCCCGCCCTCCCACGTGAATGAGTATGGGGTGAATATTGAGTTGGCCCACCCTTTGCAGCTATAACAGCTTCAACTCTTCTGGGAAGGCCGTCCACAAGGTTTAGGAGTGTGTCTATGGGAATGTTTGACCATTCTTCCAGAAGCACATTTGTGAGGTCAGGCACTGATGTTGGACGAGAAGGCCTGGCTTGCAGTCTTCTCTCTAAATCATCCCAAAGGTGTTCTATCGGGTTGAGGTCACGACTCTGTACAGGCCAGTCAAGTTCCTCCACCCCAAGCTCTCTCATTCATGTCTTTATGTACTTTTCTTTGTGCACTGGTCCAAATCATTTGGTGGAGGGGGGATTATGGTGTGGGGGGGGGAGGGGATTATGGTGCGGGGTTGTTTTTCAGGGGTTGGCCCCTTTAGTTCCAGTGAAGGGAACTCTTAAGGCGTCAGCATACCAAGACATTTTGGACAATTTCATGCTCCCAACTTTGTGGGAACAGTTTGGGGATGACCCCTTCCTGGTCCAACATGACTGCGCAACAAATGCACAAAGCAAGGTCCATAAAGACATGGATGAGTGAGATTTGGGTAGAGGAAATTGACTGGCCTGCACAGAGTCCTGAACTCAACCCGACAGAACACCTTTGGAATGAATTAGAGCGGAGACTGCGAGCCAGGCCTTTTCGTCCAACATCAGTGCCTGACCTCACAAATGCTCTTCTGGAAGAATGGTCAAACATTCCCATAGACACACTCCTAAACCTTGTGGACGGTCTTCCCAGAAGAGTTGAAGCTGTTATAGGTGCAAAGGGTGGGCCAACTCAATACTGAACCCTATGGACTAAGACTGGGATGTCATTACAGTTCATGTGTGTGTAAAGGCAGGCGTCCCAATACTTTTGACTATCTATCTGTCTATCTATCTATCTATCTATCTATCTATCTATCTATCTATCTATCTATCTATCTATCTATCTATCTATCTATCTATCTATCAAAATAAAAAAAGAATAAAATAAAGTATAACGTACCGTTAGAAGTGCTCTCACTCACTTGTCCTCTGCAAGGCACAAATCTCTGGAATTCTGACTCTTATATCGCCCATAAAAAAAGTTTCCTAATCAGATACACTGTGAGGTCATAACGCCCCGACCCAACAAACATGACCGAAACTCTGGACAGTGTCAAACATTGTAAAACAAAGTGGTATGATTGTCTCTTTGTGTTTAACTGTGAGGGTGTCAGTTTGCTGTATATAGAACCTGTCATGAGATAGAGATGACCCCCTCCCCCCCCTCCATCTTTGTCTCACGACAGGTTCACAGCAAATTCTTCCCTACAAGTAAGAGTTTTCTTAGGATGAGTAGACTGATGAGCACCTGGGGTCCTCCATGAACTGATGAGTGTTCACCATCCCCTTACTTGAATGAAGAATACCTGACTTCTCTCCCCACCATTGATGACCACCTATGAATCCCCCCCACTAATAATGACCGCCTGGTATATAGGGATGATGAGCTTGATGTTCGAGTTCGGCCTGAACATCGGGTGTTCGCCCGTTTGCAGAACAGTGAACATTATGGGGCGTTCGCGGCAAATTTGAGTGCCGCAGAACACCCCATAATGCACTGCGAGATCGCAGTGCATGGCTATACAGTATGATGTTTGGCCAAAGCATTCACCTGACCTGCATGCTTTGGCCAATCCCAGTGCCCTCTGCTAAAAGAGCCATAATTGGCCAAAGGCAGGGTGCCTTTGGCCAATCATGGCTCAGGGGGACTAAATCCACGCCCCACACTATATAAGGCTGCCTGCACGGCGGCCCTGTGTAGTGTTGTTGGTGTGGACGGAGAGATAGCTTGAGTTACATTAGGCAGGTTATTCAGTTAGTGGCAGTGTATTTGATATTACTCTATATTCAATCAGTGCAGGCAGTGTATGAACCACTTGCCGCCCGCCATATAGCAGAATGATGGCGGCAAAGTGGTTTCATTATCCTGACCGGACATCATATGATGTGATCAGGATAATGAGCCGCTGCACGCCCCCGGGGGCGAGCATCGCGTCGATCGTTGTTGCGGGGTGTCAATCTGACACCCCGCAACTCCAATCTAGGTAAAGAGTCTCTGACGGAGACTCTTTACCATGTGATCAGCCGTGATCAATCACGGCTGATCACGATATCAATTGGAAGAGCCGGTAATCGGCTTTTCCTCACTCGCGTCTGACAGACGCGAGTAGAGGAGAGCCGATCGGCTGCTCTCCTGACAGGGGGGGTCTGTGCTGATTGTTTATCAGCACAACCCCCCCCTTGGATCCCGCCCAGGACCACCAGGGAAGCCGCCCAGGACCACCAGGATGGCCACCACACTGGACCACCAGGTATGCCCCCTAGACCCCCAGGGAAATACCAATATGTGCCCAGACAGCTACCAATCTGTGCCCAGGCAGCTGCCAATCAGTGCCCACTCCAATGCCTACCACTGCCAGTGCCACCAGGGATGCCTATCAGTGCCGCGTATCAGTGCCCATCAGTGCCACGTATCAGTGCCCAGCAGTACCGCCTATCAGTGCCGCCTATCAGTGCCACCCTATCAGTGCCCAGCAGTGCCGCCTTTCAGTGCCCATCAGTGTCACCTATCAGTGCCCATCAGTGCCAACCAGTGCCACCCAGTGCCACCCATGAGTGCCCGTCAGTGCCGCCTATCAATGCCCATCAGTGTTGCATATCATTGCCACCCATCAGTGCAGCCTACCAGTGCCCATCGTCAGTGCCCGTCAGTGCCCGCTCATTGGTGCCACCTCATCAGTGCCGCCGTATAAGTGCCTGTCAGTGCCGCCTTATCAGTGCCCATCAGAGAAAGAGAAAACTTATTTATTTACAAATTTTTTTAACAGAAACAAAAGCAAAACTTTTATTTTTTTCAAAATTTTCGTTCTTTTTTTATTTGTTTAACAAAAAAAAAAAACGCAGAGGTGATCAAATACCACCAAAAGAAATCTCTATTTGTGGGAACAAAATGATAAAAATTTAGTTTGGGTACAGTGTTGTATGACCGCGTAATTGTCATTCAAAGTGCGACAGCGCTGAAAGCTGAAAATTGGTCTGGGCAGGAAGGTGTATAAGTGCCCGGTATTGAAGGGGTTAATATATATACCCTGTTTCCCCGAAAATAAGACCTAGTGTGATTGTCGGTGATGGCTGCAATATAAGCCCTACCCCCCAAATAAGCCCTAGTTAAAGTCCTTGTAGGTCTTATTTTCAGGGTAGGGCTTATTTTTGGGGAAACAGGGTAGGGCTTATTTGGGGGGTAGGGCTTATATTGCAGCCATCACCGACAATCACGCTAGGTCTTATTTTCGGGGAAGCAGGGTATATATATATATATAAATCATCAAAAAGACATTAAGAAGACATCATGATATTAGGCATACATGATATAAACGTTTTCGGGCTATTATAGACCGCGCCCTTCCTCAGAAAATCATGACTACCAAATGATCATACATATGGTAATATATATAGTCCACTAACAATCAATTAATGATTTAACCAATTAAAGTGAACAAACAATTTATCTGGAATCAATCAGACCATAAAAATAAAACTATCTGAAAATGTCATCAAATTTAAATATAAATTTTCTGTGGTTTTGGAATCAAACGGAATGGAAAGAAAGAATTTACACTTTGTAGGATGTAATAATCAGAGATTCTAAAAATAAATTGAATAAAGATAAGTAAATAAAATGTAAATAATAAAGCAATGATATTACTATAACAGCCATCACTGTACCATCATCAGTGTGTGCCGGTATGTCTGTGCAACCCCCACACACAACATCTGTATAGAAACTGTATAGGATCTGTATAGGATCTGTATAGGATCTCTATAGGACCTCTATAGAATCTGTATAGGATCTGTATAGGACCTCTATAGGATCTGTATAGGATCTCTATAGGATCTGTATAGGATCTGTATAGGACCTCTATAGGATCTGTATAGGATCTGTATAGGAACTCTATAGGACCTCTATAGGATTTGTATAGGATCTGTATAGGACATCTATAGGATCTGTATAGGACCTGTATAAGATCTGTATAGGATCTGTATAGGACCTCTATAGGATCTGTATAGGATCTGTATAGGATCTGTATAGGACCTCTATAGGATCTGTATAGGATCTGTATAGGACCTCTATAGGATCTGTATAGGATCTGTATAGGTTCTGTATAGGATCTGTATAGGACCTCTATAGGATCTGTAAAGGATCTGTATAGGACCTCTATAGGATCTGTATAGGACCTCTATAGGATCTGTATAGGATCTGTATAGGACCTCTATAGGATCTGTATAGGATCTGTATAGGATCTGTATAGGACCTCTATAGGATCTGTATAGGATCTGTATAGGTTCTGTATAGGATCTGTATAGGACCTCTATAGGATCTGTAAAGGATCTGTATAGGACCTCTATAGGATCTGTATAGGATCTGTATAGGACCTCTATAGGATCTGTATAGGATCTGTATAGGATCTGTATAGGACCTCTATAGGATCTGTATAGGATCTGTATAGGATCTGTATAGGACCTCTATAGGATCTGTATAGGATCGCACACACACAACCAGCATCACACCGAAGAGCAAACAATCTAAAATGTATAAATAAATATAATAATCTCTCCAGCGACAATTCATTAACTGACCTGCAAATATTCAAAGAAATAAATATGAATCAAAATCAGAGTTTAACCCTTTCGGCTGGAGAGTGTCCAGCTGATGAATCCAGCTAACTTCTCTCTTCCTTAGAGCCATTTCCCTATCCCCCCCCCCACATCTATTGATAGTAATGCCGTCTATCACCATAAATCTCAATTGTGACACTGTGGGGTTTATTTATTAAAGCTGCAGAGTGCAAAATCTGGTGCAGCTCCGCATAGAAACCAATCAGCTTCCAGGTTTTCTTGGCAAAGCCTAATTGAAGAGGCTGAAGTCAGAAGCTGATTGGCCGCCATGCACAGCTGCACCAGATTCTGGGCGCTCCAGTTTTAGTAAATCTCCCCCTGTGTGTCCCTGTTCTACAAAGTGTCTAGCTAAAGGAGGCTTGACAAGTTTGTCCCTAATTGAGTATTTATGGCGGGCTATGCGGTCCTTAACCTTTTGTGTGGTCTCCCCCCCACATAAAGGAGACCACAGGGACATTTGATAATGTACACCACATAGGACGATTGGCAAGTATAGTGATCTCTGATCGGAATGTCGTAGCCCTTAAGAGGGTGAGAAAAACTTTTTTTTTCCTTTTGTCATGCTTGAGCATTGGATGCAGCTCAGACATGGGAATGAACCTGTATTCTTTGGACCTAGAAAAGTTCCCCGGGGGGCTTATCATTACATATTGATCAGATTTCACTCATTTATCACGAATCGTTCTACCTCGTCTGTATGATGGCAATGGGGGATTATTGAACTCAGGAATCGAGGGGTCAGCATTTTGTAACATGGACCAATGTTTCCTAATAATGTTATTGATCTTGTGTGAGAACGCATGGAATTGAGAGGTGAACGGCGTACTGCGACCTGAGCTATTAATAGGTAAAGTATCATTATTAATAGAATGAACTACATCTGCTGGATAACCTCGCTCTCGCAGCTTGTCTTCCATCTCATTTAATCTGATATTACAGGTGTCTGTTTCACTGATAATTCTAGTTACACATTTTAATTGGCTACAGGCAGGGCCAGACTTACCATTGGGCTTGACTGGGCTCAAGCCCATGGGCCCCGCCCAATAGGGAGCCCCGCCCATTAACCCCTTTGCGCCTGCGCTATAGCTGAAAGACGGCTACAGGGCATCCCTGGACATCCTCCTGTTTACTTCCCCTCTGCGCGCCGCCGCGGGCGCGCATCGGGGAAGTTCTGTGTTGGCCGTGTCCCTTGGACACAGCCAATCACAGATCGTGCTAAATGGCCAACCACAGCGGCCCTTTAGCACTCAATCAGAGTGTCCAATGAGAGGTAATCTCTTATGTAAACATATGAGATCATCTCTCATCTCCGGCTCTCCCTCCTCACACAGAGACCGTGTGTGAGAAAGGAGAGCTTCCGTGCTGCAGAGTGAGTGAACACTCACACTAGTTACAGTTACACTACACATCATAGTGCCATCTGTCCCCAGTGCCACCTATCAGTGCCAAATGTCCCCATTGCCATCTGTCCCCAGTGCCATATGTCCCCAGTGCCACCTATCAGTGCCAAATGTCCCCAGTGCCACCTATCAGTGCCAAATGTCCCCATCGCCATCTGCCCCCAGTGCCATCTGTCCCCAGTGCCATCTGTCCCCAGTGCCATCTGTCCCCAGTGCTACCTATCAGTGCCAAATGTCCCCAGTGCCACCTATCGGTGCCAAATGTCCCCATCGCCATCTGTCCCCAGTGCCATCTGTCCCCAGTGCCACCTATCAGTGCCACCTGTCCCCAGTGCCATCTGTCCCCAGTGCCACCTATCAGTGCAACCTGTCCCCAGTGCCACCTATCAGTGCCAAATGTCCCCATCACCATCTGTCCCCAGTGCCATCTGTCCCCAGTGCCACCTATCAGTGCCACCTGTCCCCAGTGCCACCTATCAGTGCCATCTGTCCCCATCGCCATCTGTCCCCAGTGCCATTTGTCCCCAGTGCCACCTATCAGTGCCACCTGTCCTCAGTGCCACCTGTCCCCAGTGCCACCTGTCAGTGTCACGTGTCATCAGTGCCATCTGTCCTCAGTGTCACGTGCCATCTGTTATCAGTGTCATGTATTAGTGCCATGTGTTATCAGTGCCATGTATTAGTGCCATCTGTCATCAGTGCCACGTGTCATCAGTGCCACATATTAGTGTCATCTGTCATCAGTGTCACGTATTAGTGCCATCTGTCATCAGTGCCACATATTAGTGCCATCTGTCATCAGTGCCACGTATAAGTGCCATCTGTCATCAGTTTCACGTGTCATCAGTGCCACGCATTAGTATTTATAGAAGGTAGGGCCCGAAAGTGACTCAAGCCCAGGGGTCCCCACCACCCTAAGTCCTACCCTGGGTATGGGGGATTGATTTAAAAACCCCCGGTGGATGAAAACTAGAACATAATAACAATTGATTGCAGTCAGTAGGTTTTCTATATAGGTCGCTAACTATATGTCCGTCCTTAATTGATAAAAGCGTGTCCAAGAATGGGACTGCATCGGTGTTACTCATCATGTTAAATGTTAAATCAGGAACTAATGAATTCAAATAGCAATTAAAGAAAAATAATGAGTGTAAATCACCTGTCCATATAGCAAAAGCATCATCAATGAACCTGTAGCATGCTGTACAGTGCTCATTGAATAATGTACAAGGAAAGATGAAAGCTTGCTCACTCATGTCCATAAATGCATTAGCATAAGGTGGCGCTACATTACTGCCCATCGCGGCTCCGGCCAATTGTAAATAATAAATATCCTTAATTCCTCTAATACAATGGCTAATAATTCAAGGAGAAACTAAATCTGAGCAGAAGTGTATTTTTTTAGAATTAATCAGTAAACGCTTACAGGCTTCCATTCCTAAACTATGTGGAATCAGTGCTGTATCTTAGCCTAGGCTGACAAGGCCCAGGCCTAGGGCGGCACTTTGTGGGGGGCGGTAAAAGGCCGCCCCCACCCCGCATGAACAAAACCCTCCCACCTCCTCCCGACTCCCGTCTCCTGCACAAAAACAGTCCCCTTCGGCTGTCTCGGCTGTGCTCAGGAGGGGTGCAGTCTCCGTTCGGCTGGGTTCGGCTATATAGATATAGATAGGGTTTGAGAAGAGGTGCACCTCGGCTTTGCTCGGCCGGGGGGGGGGGGGGGCGGTCCCTGCTCAGGAGGGGGCAGACTCTGCTTACCTCGGCTGTGCTCTTCAGGTGGAGTGCTAATAGGAAGAGGTGGAGCCTAAAGAGGAAGGGGTGGAGTTTCCAGGTGAAGGGGTGGATCTTTTTTTTTTATATTAAATCTTTTTTTTATTTTAATAATGCTTATTACATACAAAATGATAAAGAGAAAGATCATTTTTATACAAATTAACAACCTAAGGATCTTATCGTCATTTAATTTCATATTATGCACATATTCACAAAAAAACAAAAAGAAACATAAACAAATACAGAAGAAGTCAAAAACTCATATAAAATTAGCCACACACACCAACAATAAACATACAACTTGCAATAGTTTATTTTGCTTTGTTCAACTCCCATCATCTTAATATAATATAGATCAATCTCCTCATCCCCATCCTCCCCTCCCCCCCTCTCCCCCTCACTAACCCATCCACTTAAGCCATCATACAGTAGATTGCTCGGGTCAATCCAGTAGTGTCAAATTTTGCTGAATTTCTGGGGGACTCCCCTATGTTTATATGTTAATCTTTCCTTTTTTAATATATAGTTTATCTTATTACTCCACTGTAGGGATGAGCCGAACACCCCCCTGTTCGGTTCGCACCAGAACATGCGAACAGGAAAAAAGTTCGTTCGAACACGCGAACACCGTTAAAGTCTATGGGACACGAACATGAATAATCAAAAGTGCTAATTTTAAAGGCTAATATGCAAGTTATTGTCATAAAAAGTGTTTGGGGACCCAGGTCCTGCCCCAGGGGACATGGATCAATGCAAAAAAAAGTTTTAAAAACGGCCGTTTTTTCAGGAGCAGTGATTTTAATAATGCTTAAAGTCAAACAATAAAAGTGTAATATCCCTTTAAATTTCGTACCTGGGGGGTGTCTATAGTATGCCTGTAAAGGGGTGCATGTTTCCTGTGTTTAGAACAGTCTGACAGCAAAATGACATTTTGAAGGAAAAGACTCATTTAAAACTACCCGCGGCTATTGCATTGCCGACAATACACATAGAAGTTCATTGATAAAAACGGCATGGGAATTCCCCAAAGGGGAACCCCGAACCAAATAAAAAAAAAAAAAAATGTCGTGGGAGTCCCCCTAAATTCCATACCAGGCCCTTCAGGTCTGGTATGGATATTAAGGGGAACCCCGGCCAAAATTAAAAAAAAAAATGACGTGGGGTTCCCCCTAAATTCCATACCAGACCCTTCAGGTCTGGTATGGATTTTAAGGGGAACCCCGTGCCAAAAAAAAGAAAAAAAAACGGCGTGGGGTCCCCCCAAAAATCCATACCAGACCCTTATCCGAGCACGCAACCTGGCAGGCCGCAGGAAAAGAGGGGGGGACGAGAGTGCGGCCCCCCCCTCCTGAACCGTACCAGGCCACATGCCCTCAACATTGGGAGGGTGCTTTGGGGTAGCCCCCAAAACACCTTGTCCCCATGTTGATGAGGACAAGGGCCTCATCCCCACAACCCTGGCCGGTGGTTGTGGGGGTCTGCGGGCGGGGGGCTTATCGGAATCTGGAAGCCCCCTTTAACAAGGGGACCCCCAGATTCCGACCCCCCCCTGTGTGAAATGGTAAGGGGGTACAAAAGTACCCCTACCATTTCACTAAAAAACTGTCAAAAATGTTAAAAATGACAAGAGACAGTTTTTGACAATTCCTTTATTTAAATACTTCTTCTTTCTTCTATCTTCCTTCATCTTCTGGTTCTTCTGGTTCTTCTGGCTCTTCTGGTTCTTCCTCCGGCGTTCTCGTCCAGCATCTCCTCCGCGGCGTCTTCTATCTTCTTCTCCTCGGGCCGCTCCGCACCCATGGCATGGGGGGGAGGCTCCCGCTCTTCTCTTCATCTTCTTCATCTTCTTCTCTTCTTCTCTTCTTCTTTTCTTCTCTTCTTCATTTTCTTCTCCGGGCCGCTCTGCACCCATGCTGGCATGGAGGAAGGCTCCCGCTGTGTGATGGCGTCTCCTCGTCTGACAGTTCTTAAATAACGGGGGGCGGAGCCACCTGGTGACCCCGCCCCCTCTGACGCACGGGACATAACGGGACTTCCCTGTGGCATTCCCCGTGACGTCACAGGGAAGTCCCGTAAAGTCACTGTGCGTCAGAGGGGGGCGGGGTCACCGGGTGGCCCCGCCCCCCCGTTATTTAAGAACTGTCAGATGAGGAGCGCCGTCACACAGTGGGAGCCTCCCTCCATGCCAGCATGGGTGCGGAGAGGCCCGGAGAAGAAAATGAAGAAGAGAAGAAAAGAAGAAGAGAAGAAGAGAAGAAGATGAAGAAGAAGAGAAGAGCGGGAGCCTCCCCCCATGCCATGGGTGCGGAGCGGCCCGAGGAGAAGAAGATAGAAGACGCCGCGGAGGAGATGCTGGACGAGAACGCCGGAGGAAGAACCAGAAGAGCCAGAAGAACCAGAAGAACCAGAAGATGAAGGAAGATAGAAGAAAGAAGAAGTATTTAAATAAAGGAATTGTCAAAAACTGTCTCTTGTCATTTTTAACATTTTTGACAGTTTTTTAGTGAAATGGTAGGGGTACTTTTGTACCCCCTTACCATTTCACACAGGGGGGGGCCGGGATCTGGGGGTCCCCTTGTTAAAGGGGGCTTCCAGATTCCGATAAGCCCCCCGCCCGCAGACCCCCACAACCACCGGCCAGGGTTGTGGGGATGAGGCCCTTGTCCTCATCAACATGGGGACAAGGTGTTTTGGGGGGCTACCCCAAAGCACCCTCCCAATGTTGAGGGCATGTGGCCTGGTACGGTCCAGGAGGGGGGGGCCGCACTCTCGTCCCCCCCTCTTTTCCTGCAGCCTGCCAGGTTGCGTGCTCGGATAAGGGTCTGGTATGGACTTTTGGGGGGACCCCACGCCGTTTTTTTTTTTTTTTTGGCGCGGGGTTCCCCTTAAAATCCATACCAGACCTGAAGGGTCTGGTATGGAATTTAGGGGGAACCCCACGTCATTTTTTTTTTTATTTTGGCCGGGGTTCCCCTTAATATCCATACCAGACCTGAAGGGCCTGGTATGGAATTTAGGGGGACTCCCACGTCATTTTTTTTTTGAATTTTGGTTCGGGGTTCCCCTTTGGGGAATTCCCATGCCGTTTTTATCAATGAACTTCTATGTGTATTGTCGGCAATGCATTAATAGCCGCGGGTAGTTTTAAATGAGTTTTCTCCTTCAAAATGTCATTTTGCTGTCAGACTGTTCTAAACACAGGAAACATGCGCCCCTTTACAGGCATACTATAGACACCCCCCAGGTACGAAATTTAAAGGGATATTACACTTTTATTGTTTGACTTTAAGCATTATTAAAATCACTGCTCCTGAAAAAACGGCCGTTTTTAAAACTTTTTTTTGCATTGATCCATGTCCCCTGGGGCAGGACCCAGGTCCCCAAACACTTTTTATGACAATAACTTGCATATTAGCCTTTAAAATTAGCACTTTTGATTTCTCCCATAGACTTTTAAAGGGTGTTCCGCGGCATTCGAATTTGCCGCGAACACCCCAAATTGTTCGCTGTTCGGCGAACTTGCGAACAGCCAATGTTCGAGTCGAACATGAGTTCGACTCGAACTCGAAGCTCATCCCTACTCCACTGTTGGTGGAATCTTAACTGTCCATTTTTGTAGGATAAGTTTACGGGATAAATAGAGATATCTAGTCCACATTATGTGCATATCCACAGGTAAAATTCCATCTGGAATTATTCCCGGTAGTGACAATTTAGGAGTATCTATTATTTCTGTTTGCGAAATTGTATTTAGGGTCATAAAAACTTTTTCCCAATATCCACGGAGCTTGGGACATCGCCAAAGCATGCGGATAAGGGAACCATACGCAATTAAGCATCGTGGACATAAAGGCGAAGCGTTTTTTTCCCCACACAAACAATTTTTGTGGGGTATAGTAGGTTCTGTGTAATATGAAAAGCTGAGTCAATTGCTGAGATGGTGAAACAGATACCCCAGGAAGGATCTCCATGGCACGAGTCCATTCATCTTCATTAAGATCTACTAGATCTTTTTACCAACGAATAAAACTCTTATGCCCCGTACACACGATTGGACATTGATCGGACATTCCGACAACAAAATCCATGGATTTTTTCCGACGGATGTTGGCTCAAACTTGTCTTGCATACACACGGTCACACAAAGTTGTCGGAAAATCCGATCATTCTGAACGCGGTGACGTAAAACACGTACGTTGGGACTATAAACGGGGCAGTAGCCAATAGCTTTCATCTCTTTATTTATTCTGAGCATGCGTGGCACTTTGTGCGTCGGATTTGTGTACACACGATCGGAATTTCCGACAACGGATTTTGTTGTCGGAAAATTTAATAGCCTGCTCTCAAACTTTATGTGTCGGAAAATCCGATGGAAAATGTCCGATGGCGCCCACACACGGTCGGAATGTCCGACAACACGCTCCGATCGCACATTTTCCATCGGAAAATCCGACCGTGTGTACGGGGCATTAGCCTGTCCATCTGCCTTCACTGTATTTAATAAAATGTGGTAAAGATCCCCCATTAATCCCCGTTTAGTAAGTCTAACTGAAGTTGCTTTTAGTAAGATTTCTGATGGGTTATATTGAAATTGAAATGTTAAAGCTTGGCTTTGTAGAGCATGGGGAATCTGAAGGTACTGATAGAAGTTAGACTTTGATAGTAGTTGGAAGCTATCTTTCAATTTACTAAAAGGCAGTAAAGTATCCTCTTCAAATATCTGGTAAAGGAAATTTATCCCAGCCCTTTTCCATTCTAAAAATTCTGGTATTTTATTTATCTCGGGTAGACAAAGATTCTCCCATATTGGCCTATGTCTTGTATATCCCTTATGCTGCGTAACAATGCGTATCGTCTCCCACAGTTTATGGATCAGATAAAAAGTTGGAAATTTTCTCTTCTCATAGAATCTGTGGGAGACTATTCACTGAACTAATGGTAGAGGTTTAAACTGAGTCATTATTATATTCTGTATAGGGTCTTGGTCATCTATCTCCTCCCAACCACACCAATGTTGAATTTGTGCTGCAAAAACGTACAGTCTAGAGTAAGGCTCGATTCACACCTATGCATGTTGCTTTTGAGCGTTTTTGGAGGTTTTTTTTTCATGCTTGCCACGTTTTTGAGCAGCGTTTTTGTAGCGTTTTTGCTGCGTTTTTGCCGCGATTTGCGTTTTGCGTTTTTTTTTTTTTTCATTTTTTTTTTACAGTCTTAAAAAAAAATTACAAAAAAAAAAAAAAAAAAAAAAACGGCAAAAACGCACCAAAAACGCACCAAAAACGCTGCAAAAACGCTGCAAAAATGGTGCACTTGCGTTTTTGATGCTTGTCCATTGAAATCCATTACATGCAAAACGCTGCTTTTTGCATGAAAAAAAGTCCCCGACCCTTTCCAAAAACGCAGAGGTACAAAAAGGCATTGATGTGAACATGTTCCATAGGATCCCATGTTAAAAAATTCCCATGCATTTCTGCAAAATGCAAAATGCATCAAAAAACGCGCTAGTGTGAATGGAGCCTTAGGGACCGCTATTCCACCTCTATCTTGTGCCTGTTGACGGGTTTCAAGTTTAATTCTTGGTTTACCATGTTTCCAAATAAGGTCTCCAAATGTAGAATCTAATGTCCTAAATAATTTTGATGTCAACCAAACTGGAGAATTGTGTAATAGGAATAGCAATTGGGGGAGCCACACCATCTTCACCAGATTTGCTCTCTCTATCATAGTTAATGGGAATTTGCTCCAAGTTTTATTTTGTTGCCTGAATTTACCTAGAAGAGGCAATACATTTTTATCTATATAATCCTTAACATTTGAGGTGATTATTACCCCCAAGTACTTAAATGACGTAACAAACTTAATCTGGCGGTTCTGGTGTGGAGGCCCTAATTGCGTCGGGTTCATCGGATCAATCGGCATTATTACCGATTTATCCCAGTTAATATTGAATCCTGAGAATGTACCAAAATGATCAATAAGTGAGATAGCTTTAGACATAGAGTAGTGTGTATCCCCCAGAAAAACCAGAGCATCATCGGCAAAGAGTGCTATTTTTTCTTCTACCTCTCTGGAATCCCACAATGTCTGGATTTTCCCGAATAGGGGTTCCACTGCCAGTGCAAAAAGGAGAAGAGACAGGGGACAACCCTATCTAGTTCCTCTCTTCAAAAAAAAGGTAATGAAGTTGATCCATTAATCTGTACTCTTGCACTCGGAGAGTTATATAACAATTGTATCCACTTAGTGAATTTTGGTCCTATTCCAAAATTTTTTAGGGAAGCCCATAGATAATTCCACTCAATACTATCAAATGCCTTGGAGGTGTCCAACGACATGATAGCTCTATTTCCAGTATTATCTATGGGTACCTGTAGGCGTCTGATATTATTGGCTAATGATCTATTTGGGATAAAACCTGATCACAGTGTATTAATTTATCGATATACTTTGAAAGTCTAGTTGCCATTATCTTTGCCAAAATTTTAACGTCCGATGTTAACAGGGAGATAGGGCAGTATGCATCAGGCTTTGTTTGATCTTTACCTGGTTTCAGAATAGAGATGATCACAGCCTCTCTCATCGAGGGGGGTAAAGATCCCACCTCGTAGGCATGATTAAAAACCATTAGGAGATCAGGGAATAATACCTCTCTGTTTTGTAAATTTCTCCTGGAAGGCCATCTGACTCAGGAGATTTATTATTGGCTAAATTGGTCGCTGCAACCCTCAATTTATCTAGCGTTAATGGTTCCTCCAATATCTCCATATCATCATCTGTCAACCTTGGCAAATTAATGGACTCAAAGAACTTTTTCATATCCTCCTCGTGATCTCTTGTCCTACTTGTATATAACTTCTGATAAAAAGTTCTAGAACACTTCTAGGATCTCTTGGGTATTATTGGTCTTCCCGTATTCAGAAGTATGAATTTCCGTAATAAGGGATGTTGATCGCTGTACCTTTACAATAGAGGCCAAAATACGTCCTGTTCCTTCTCCCTCCTCAAAGTAAGGTTTCTGCAAAAAAAAACCTTTTATTCTCTGCTTTTTTTTATGGCTATATTTCTTGACTATTTATCCATTGTGTATGAGTGCTTTTACTAGGATTAGTTATATATAATGCTTCAGCTTGTAACATACTATCAGCAAGATTTTTTTCCCAAACTCTAGATTGTTTCTTTTTTTCTTGAGATTTGTGAAATAAGAAGGCCTCTAAGGTAAGCTTTCTGTGCGTCCCAGTATATTAAGGGTTATACAGTAGATTTATTCATCTGCTGGAATATAGTAAGTTCTAATTTAATTTCGTCTGGAGGAAAAAGTGAAATCCAGTAAGGGTTCACCTTCCACAATCTATTCCCTACATTAATCCTAAATAAAAAGGATAATATCAGAGGTGAATGGTCGGATATACTTCTAGCCTCATATTTAATTTCACTAAGATATGGTAATTAGGGATGAGCTTCGAGTTCGAGTTGAACTCATGTTCGACTCGAACATCGGCTGTTCGTAAGTTCGCCGAACAGCGAACAATTTGGGGTGTTCGTGGCAAATTCGAATGCCGCGGAACACCCTTTAAAAGTCTATGGGAGAAATCAAAAGTGCTGATTTTAAAGGCTTATATGCAAGTTATTGTCATAAAAAGTGTTTGGGGACCTGGGTCCTGCCCCAGGGGACATGGATCAATGCAAAATAAAGTTTTAAAAACGGCCGTTTTTTCAGGAGCAGTGATTTTAATAATGCTTAAAGTCAAACAATAAAAGTGTAATATCCCTTTAAATTTCGTAGCTGGGGGGTGTCTATAGTATGCCTGTAAAGGGGCGCATGTTTCCCATGTTTAGAACAGTCTGACAGCAAAATGACATTTCAAAGGAAAAAAGTCATTTAAAACTACTCGTGGCTATTGCATTGCCGGTCCGACAATACACATAAAAGTTCATTGATAAAAACGGCATGGGAATTCCCCACAGGGGAACCCCAAACCAAAATTAAAAAAAAAAATGACGGGGTCCCCCTAAATTCCATACCAGGCCCTTCAGGTCTGGTATGGATATTAAGGGGAACCCCGGCCAAAATTAAAAAAAAAAAATGATGTGGGGGTCCCCCTAAATTCCATACCAGACCCTTCAGGTCTGGTATGGATTTTAAGGGGAACCCCGCGCCAAAATAAAAAAAAAACGGCGTGGGGTCCCCCCAAAAATCCATGCCAGACCCTTATCCAAGCACGCAACCTGGCAGGCCGCAGGAAAAGAGGGGGGGACGAGAGAGCGCCCCCCCTCCTGAACCGTACCAGGCCACATGCCCTCAACATTGGTAGGGTGCTTTGGGGTAGCCCCCCAAAACACCTTGTCCCCATGTTGATGAGGACAAGGGCCTCATCCCCACAACCCTGGCCGGTGGTTGTGGGGGTCTGCGGGCGGGGGGCTTATCAGAATCTGGAAGCCCCCTTTAACAAGGGGACCCCCAGATCCTGCCCCCCCGTGTGAAATGGTAAGGGGGTACAAAAGTTTTTGACAATTCCTTTATTTAAATGCTTCTTCTTTCTTCCTTCATCTTCTTCTTCTTCTTCTGGTTCTTCTGGCTCTTCTGTTTCTTCCTCCGGTGTTCTCGTCCAGCATCTCCTCCGCGGCGTCTTCTATCTTCTTCTCCTCGGGCCGCTCCGCACCCATGGCCTGGGGGGAGGCTCCTGCTCTTCTCTTCATCTTCTTCTCTTCTTAATCTTCTTTTCTTCTTCTCTTCTTCATCTTCTTCTCCGGGCCGCTCCGCACCCATGCTGGCATGGAGGGAAGCTCCCGCTGTGTGACGCGTCTCCTCTTCTGACGGTTCTTAAATAACGGGGGGTGGGACCACTTGGAGACCCCCCCCTCTGATGCACAGGACATGACGGGACTTCCCTGTGGCATTCCCTGTGACATCACAGGGAAGTCCCATCAAGTCACCGTGCGTCAGAGGGGGGCGGGGTCACCAGGTGGCCACGCCCCCCCGTTATTTAAGAACCGTCAGAAGAGGAGACGCGTCACACAGCGGGAACCTCCCTCCATGCCAGCATGGGTGCGGAGCGGCCCGGAGAAGAAGATGAAGAAGAGAAGAAGAGAAGAAGATGTAGAAGAAAAGAAGATGAAGAAGAGAAGAAGATGAAGAGAAGAGCGGGAGCCTCCCCCCATGCCATGGGTGCAGAGCGGCCCGAGGAGAAGAAGATAGAAGACGCCGCGGAGGAGATGCTGGACGAGAACACCGGAGGAAGAACCAGAAGAGCCATAAGAACCAGAAGAAGAAGATGAAGGAGGATAGAAGAAAGGATCCTGCCCCCCCCTGTGTGAAATGGTAAGGGGGTACAAAAGTACCCCTACCATTTCACTAAAAAAGTTGAAAAAAATGTTAAAAATGACAAGAGACAGTTTTTGACAATTCCTTTATTTAAACGCTTCTTCTTTCTTCTTTCTTCTATCTTCCTTCATCTTCTTCTTCTTCTTCTGGTTCTTCTGGCTCTTCTGTTCGCCGTGGAGGAGATGCTGGACGAGAACACCGGAGGAAGAACCAGAAGAGCCAGAAGAACCAGAAGAAGAAGAAGATGAAGGAAGATAGAAGAAAGGAGAAGCATTTAAATAAAGGAATTGTCAAAAACTGTCTCTTGTCATTTTTAACATTTTTGACAGTTTTTTAGTGAAACGGTAGGCCCTTACCATTTCACACAGGGGGGGGGCTGGGATCTGGGGGTCCCCTTGTTAAAGGGGGCTTCCAGATTCCGATAAGGCCCCCACCCGCAGACCCCCACAACCACCGGCCAGGGTTGTGGGGATGAGGCCCTTGTCCTCATCAACATGGGGACAAGGTGTTTTGGGGGGCTACCCCAAAGCACCCTCCCAATGTTGAGGGCATGTGGCCTGGTACGGCTCAGGAGGGGGGGTGCTCTCTCGTCCCCCCCTCTTTTCCTGCGGCCTGCCAGGTTGCGTGCTCGGATAAGGGTCTGGTATGGATCTTTGGGGGACCCCACGCCGTTTTTTTTTTTTAATTTTGGCACGGGTTCCCCTTAAAATCCATACCAGACCTTAGGGTCTGGTATGGAATTTAGGGGGACCCCCACGTCATTTTTTTTTAAATTTTGGCCGGGGTTCCCCTTATATCCATACCAGACCTGAAGGGCCTGGTATGGAATTTAGGGGGACCCCCACGTCATTTATTTTTTTAAATTTTGGTTCAGGGTTCCCCTGTGGGGAATTCCCATGCCGTTTTTATCAATGAACTTTTATGTGTATTGTCGGACCGGCAATTCATTAATAGCCGCGAGTAGTTTTAAATGACTTTTTTCCTTTGAAATGTCATTTTGCTGTCAGACTGTTCTAAACATGGGAAACATGTGCCCCTTTACAGGCATGCTATAGACACCTCCCAGCTACGAAATTTAAAGGGATATTACACTTTTATTGTTTGACTTTAAGCATTATTAAAATCACTGCTCCTGAAAAAACGGCCGTTTTTAAAACTTTTTTTTGCATTAATCCATGTCCCCTGGGGCAGGACCCGGGTCCCCAAACACTTTTTATGACAATAACTTGCATATAAGCCTTTAAAGTTAGCACTTTTGATTATTCATGTTCATGTCCCATAGACTTTAACGGTGTTCGAAAAAACTTTTTTCCTGTTCGCATGTTCTGGTGTGAACCGAACAGGGGGGTGTTCGGCTCATCCCTAATGGCAATAGGGAGTCAGACCCCAGTGCGAAATCTATTCTAGATAAGGTATTGTATGTACTTGAAAAACATGAGAATTGTCTACTAGTTGGGTTTCCCAATCTCCAAAGGTCAAGTAGTCCCATTTCCGCTATGTATTTGGCAAAGGCCGCTGTCCCCTGTGGATATCGTTTATCCGATAAGGAAAATTTATCCATTGATGGATCCATATAATTATTGAAATCACCAGTTATCATGCATAGTCTATCTGGTTTATCGGATACAAACACAATAAATTCCTTCAAAATTTCAGGAGAATATGGTGGTGGAATATAAATATTTGCCAATACACATCTTTGTCCAGCCAATACACAATCCAAAAAAAATATATCGGCCCCTATTATACTTCCTAACCTGTCTACGTTGAAAATCAAATGTGTTGGCTATAAGAATAGATACACCTCCAGAGTGTGATGTATATGTTGAATGAAATTGAGTTCTAAACTGATTTTTCTTTAAATAATGTAACGGAAGTAAGTGGGTTTCTTGAAGGAAAATTATAGAAGGTGAAAATCTCGTCAGTGAAGTGAAAATAGCCTGCCGTTTTGGTGCAGTGCCCAAGCCTCTAACATTCCATGATATTATTACATCTTTCTGAGAGGTCATAAAACAATTACATCATATATTTTAACTTCAATTATAAACATATTGCAGATTATATTTATACTTCAATAGCCATTTGGCCATAGAGTAGAAGAGCAGAAAGCATAGGCATATAAGAGGGGAGAGGCTGAAAGAAAGAAAGAAAGGAGATCAAAAGTTTACAAACCATCTTCATATTTTTTATAGTACCATCCATCACTCAATTCCCAGGAGCTCAAAGATAAGGAGGAGAAGGGCGAAGGAGAGGGAAGAGAGGAGATCTGAAACAGGAGCCTAACGATAGAGTTGATATGCAGAGGTTTAGTGAAAGGTGTAACCAGACTAACATATAAAACAAATAAGACAAAAGACAAACAAACAACCAAGACCAGGACACATGCAGGACAAAAAAAAAAAAAAATAAAACAAAACATGAAGGGGTGGATCTTAAACAGAAAGGGGTGGGGCAAATTTAGATGGGGGGGCGCCGGAATTTAGTCTTGCCTAGGGCAGCACAAAACCAAAATACACCACCGTGTGGAATGGCAACATCCCATGTGACCAGCAGTGCATCAGGTGGAATGATGAAAGGTTGGATTTTACTTAAAAAATGCTGAGTATCTGTAATGTAGGAACGAGTCTGAATAATCAATGGGGTTAAACATTTATCAAGACATTTGGCCAAAGGCATGGTCACTGATGGAGTGCTGGAAACAACGGGACGGCCTGGGGGCTTAATGGGATCTTTATGTATTTTAGGAAGCACATAAATAATTGGAGTCACAGGGTATTCAGAAATTAGATACGTTTGTGTACTCACATCAATTCTATTATTTTGTAGTGCTTGACCAACCACCTTTTTGATCCTATTCAAGACACGTAATGTGGGATTAACTTCCAGACGTTTATATACTTGGGGATCTGCCAACTGCCTGTGTATTTCCCTTTCGTATCGTGTAGTGTTCATTATCACTATCGAGCCGCCTTTGTCAGCCAGCTTGATAGTGATTTCTTTACGTGGGGCCAGAGAAGAAAGGGCCAAAATTTCCTCCTGTGACATATTTTTTTGGAATGTGATCCCTCCCATTGTGATTATGCAAAAAAAAAACATTAATATCCTCATCCACTTTACTGATGAACAATTCAGCTGCTGCACTGGATGTGGGGGGAACAAAGCCACTTTTTGTTTTTTTAACTGTAAATTAGAAATAGATAAATGTAGCAAGCTGACATTGTTCACCGCTGGTCTAGAACAATAATAAGCCTTTAAACGGATATGCCTGTGAAAGCGATAAATATCTTTTCTTAAGGCAAATGTGTCCATTTTTGCTTTCGGACTAAAAATAAGCCCCTTGTTTAAAACCTGCAATTCAATGTCACTTAACCACTTAATAACCGGCCCATAGGCAAATGACGGCTACAGGGTGTTTTTTTAACTCTGGGAGGGCGTACAGTGACGTCCTCTCAGACTTACGCTCTCGCGCACCCCCTGGGGCGCGCACCCGAGAACATCCGTTTACCATGTGATCGCTCTGTCAAATGACACACCCCTCTGTGTATCGATCGGTAAGCTGTGAGCAAAGAGGGGGATGGATGGATGGTAGCATCACTGTGGGCTGCATGTGTAGTGCCCACAGCGCTGCTCAGTGACATCCAGCCATCCATCCATCCATGCTCAGCCATCCCTAATGCTCTGCAATACCCTGCACTACTCTGCAATGCCCTGCAATACTGTGCAATACTCTGCAATACCCTGCAATACTCTGCAATACCCTGCAATACTCTGCAATACCCTGCAATACTCTGCAATACCCCACAATACTGTGCAATACCTCACAATACTGTGCAATACTCTGCAATATCCCGCAATACTCTGCAATACTCTGCAATACCCTGCAATACTCTGCAATACCCCGCAATACTGTGCAATACCTCACAATACTGTGCAATAGTCTGCAAGACTCTGCAATACCCTGCAATACTCTGCAATACCTCACAATACTGTGCAATACTCTGCAATACCCTGCAATACCCCGCAATACTCTGCAATACCCCGCAATACTCTGCAATACCCCACAATACTCTGCAATACCCCGCAATACCCCGCAATACTCTGCAATACTCTGCAATACCCCGCAATACCCCACAATACTCTGCAATACCCCGCAACACTTTGCAATACTCTGCAATACCCCGCAATACCCCACAATACTCTGCAATACCCCGCAATACTCTGCAATACCCCGCAATACCCATCCATACTCTGCAATACCCCGCAATACTCTGCAATACCCCGCAATACCCAGCCATACTCTGCAATACCCTGCAATACCCCGCAATACTCTGCAATACCCCGCAATACCCAGCCATACTCTGTAATACTCAGTGATACCCAGCCATACTCTGCCATACCCAGCCATACCCAGTCATACTCGGCGATACCCTGCAATACCCTGCCATACTCTGCAATACTCCGCCATGCTCTGCAATACCCCGCAATACTCTGCCATACCCCAGAATACTCTGCCATACCCAGCCATACTCTGCCATACTCAGTGATACCCAGCCATACTCTGCCATACCCAGTCATACTTGGCGATACCCTGCAATACTCTGCCATACCCAGCCATACTCTGCCATACCCAGTCATACTTGGCGATACCCTGCCATACTCAGCCATACTCTGCCATGCTCTGCCATACTCGGCTGTACTCGGCCTCTGTATGTGGCCAGGTTGTGGAAGTCTCACACATGTGGTATCGCCGTACTCAGGAGGAGTAGGAGAATCTATTTTGGGGTGTCATTTTTGGTGTGTACATGCTATGTGTTAGAATCATTGTATAAATGGACAACTTTGTGTTTAAAAAAAAAAAAGCGTTTTAACCACTTCCCGCCCGCCGTCATAGGACGCTCTTGACTTTGTGCGGGGATATCTGAATGATGGGTACAGCTACAGGCATTATTCAGATATCAGCTTTTTCAGCCAGCGATTCCCTACACCATAGGAATGATCATAGCGGCTGTTCCACTGCTTAATCGTTCTTACGGGAGGCAAGAGGGGACGTCCCTACGGTGCTTCTACCGACTCACCGCTACGATCGAAGCCAGGATCTTTTTTTTAAATTTTTTATTTCAGGCTTCCCAGCCTAGAGGTGAGATGTGAGGTCTTATTGACCCCATATCTCACTGTAAAGAGGACCTATCATGCCATATTCCTATTACAAGGGATGTTTACATTCCTTGTAATAGGAAAAAAAGTGATCCAAAAAAATTTTTTGGGGAAAAAAGTGTCAAACTAAAATAAATAAAGTAAAATGAACAATAAAAAAATGTTTTTAAAGCGCCCCTGTCCCTGTGTGCTCGCATGCAGAAGCGAACGCATGCATAAGTCTCGCCCACATACGAAAATGGTGTTCAAACCACCCATGTGAGGTATCGCTGCGATCGGTAGAGCGAGAGCAATAATTTTGGCCCTAGACCTCCTCTGTAACTCAAAACATGTAACCAGTAAAACATTTTAAAGCGTCGCCTATGGGGATTTTTAAGTAGCAAAGTTTGGCACCATTCCACGAGCGTGTGCAATTTTTAAAGGTGACATGTTGGGTATCTATTTACTCGGCGTAACTTAATCTTTCACATTATGCAAAAACATTGGGCTAACTTTACTGTTTTGGTTTTTTTAAAGCACAAAACTGTTTTTTTTCCAAAAAAAAAGCGTTCGAAAAATTGCTGCGCAAATACCGTGCAAGATAAAAAGTTGCAATAACCGCCATTGTATTCTCTAGGGTCTTTGCTAAAAAAACATATATAATGTTTTGGGATTCTATGTAATTTTCTAGCAAATAAATGATGATTTTTACATGTAGGAGAGAAATGTCAGAATTGTCCTGGGTGCTCCAGAACACCTGAAGGTGCTCCCTGCATGTTGGGCCTCTGTATGTGGCCACGCTGTGTAAAAGTCTCACACATGTGGTATCGCCATACTCGGGGGTTATAGCAGAATGTGTTTTGGGGTGTAATTTGTGGTATGCATATGCTGTGTGTGAGAAATAACCTGCTAATATGACAATTTTGTGAAAAAAAAAACAAAAGAAAAAAAAAACTTGATTTTGCAAAGAATTATGGGAAAAAAATGACAACTTCAAAAAACTCACCATGCATCTTTCTAAATACCTTGAAATGTCTTCTTTCCAAAAAGGGGTCATTTGGGGGGTATTTGTACTTTTCTGGCATGTTAGGGTCTCAAGAAATGAGATAGGCCGTCAGTAATTCAGGTGTGATCACTTTTCAGATATTGGCACCATAGCTTGTGGACTCTATAACTTTCACAAAGACCAAATAATATACACCAATTTGGGTTATTTTTACCAAAGATATGTAGCGGTATAAATTTTGGCCAAAATATATGAAGAAAAATTACTAATTTGCAAAATTTTATAACAAAAACGAGGAAAAATGCATTTTTTTTACAGATTTTTCAGTCTTTTTTCTTTTATCGCGCAAAAAATAAAGAACCCAGCAGTGATTAAATACCATCAAAAGAAAGCTCTATTTGTGTGAAAAAATGGACAAAAATTTCATATAGATACAGTGTTGCATGACTGAGTAATTGTCATTCAAAATGTGAGAGCACCAAAAGCTGAAAATTGGTCTGGTTATTAAGGGGGTTTAAGTGCCCAGTGGTCAAGTGGTTAAGGAAACAGAAGAAATATTGTGTACCGCAGAGGTGGTCAAGTCCTTTGTCGATTCCATCCCCTGCTCGCACCGGCTCTTGTAGTAACGACTTCGGTTTTTCTTCAATCCTCTCCTGCACGGGCGTTTGTAGAGCCCCGTTGTAAAAAAGAACCTCTAGAGGCGCTAGTTGAAGACCCAGTGGAAGCCATGGAAGAATTGGATGTGTATAATTGCAGGTCTGGTCGTCGATTTTTAAAATCTTGTTCGAATGCTATTAGATTCTGTCCAATTACCGTATTTATCGGCGTATAACACGCACTTTTTTCCCCTTAAAATCAGGGGAAAATCGTGGGTGCGTGTTATACACCGATCCCCGCCGATCTCCGCTGATTGTGAGCGGAGCGATCGCCACAGAGATACACATAGCCGAGTGGACTCGGCTCTTCTCGGCTCCGCTCACAGTCACGTCAAGTCCCGCCCGCCATTGGACCTGTGTTATGTCCATCATAGAGCGGGACTGGGTGTGACTGTGAGTGGAGCCGAGAAGAGCCGAGTACACTCGACTATGTGTATCTCGGCTCCACCTAGTCCCTGCGATTTCGGCGGCGCCTATTTTAAATCCATCCAAGGCTGCAATCACAAGGCTGCACTGGACAACTGGGGCAAGGCTGCACTGGACACTGGGGGCAAGGCTGCACTGACAAGGCTGCACTGGACACTGGGGGCAAGGCTGCACTGACAAGGCTGCACTGACAAGGCTGCACTGGGGCAAGGCTACACGGACAAGACTGCACTGACAAGGCTGCAATGACAAGGCTGCACTGGGGCAAGGCTGCACTGACAAGGCTGCACTGGACACTGGGGGCAAGGCTGCACTGACAAGGCTGCACTGACAAGGCTGCACTGGACACTGGGGGCAAGGCTGCACTGACAAGGCTGCACTGGACACTGGGGGCAAGGCTGCGCTGACAAGGCTGCACTGACAAGGCTGCAATAAAAAGGCTGCACTGGGGCAAGGCTGCACTGACAAGGCTGCAATGACAAGGCTGCACTGGGGCAAGGCTGCACTGACAAGGCTGCACTGGACACTGGGGGCAAGGCTGCACTGACAAGGCTGCAATGACAAGGCTGCACTGGGGCAAGGCTGCACTGACAAGGCTGCACTGGACACTGGGGGCAAGGCTGCACTGACAAGGCTGCACTGACAAGGCTGCAATGACAAGGTTGCACTGGAGCAAGGCTGCACTGACAAGGCTGCACTGACAAGGCTGCAATAAAAAGGCTGCACTGGGGCAAGGCTGCACTGACAAGGCTGCAATGACAAGGCTGCACTGGGGCAAGGCTGCACTGACAAGGCTGCACTGGACACTGGGGGCAAGGCTGCACTGACAAGGCTGCACTGACAAGGCTGCAATGACAAGGTTGCACTGGAGCAAGGCTGCACTGACAAGGCTGCACTGGACACTGGGGGCAAGGCTGCACTGGACATTGGGGGCAAGAGTGCACTGACAAGGCTGCACTGACAAGGCTGCACTGGACATTGGGGGCAAGGCTGCACTGACAAGGCTGCACTGACAAGGCTGCACTGGACATTGGGGGCAAGGCTGCACTGACAAGGCTGCACTGACAAGGCTGCAATGACAAGGCTGCACTGACAAGGCTGCAATAAAAAGGCTGCACTGGGGCAAGGCTGCACTGACAAGGCTGCAATGACAAGGCTGCACTGGGGCAAGGCTGCACTGACAAGGCTGCACTGACAAGGCTGCAATGACAAGACACTGGGGGCAAGGCTGCACTGGACATTGGGGGCAAGAGTGCACTGACAAGGCTGCATTGACAAGGCTGCACTGGACATTGGGGGCAAGGCTGCACTGACAAGGCTGCAATGACAAGGCTGCAATGGACACTGGGGCAAGGCTGCACTGGACACTGGGGGCAAGGCTGCACTGACAAGGCTGCAATGACAAGGCTGCACTGATAAGGCTGCAATTACAAGGCTGCACTGGACACTGGGGGCAAGGCTGCACTGACAAGGCTGCAATGGGCATTGGGGCAAGGCTGCACTGACAAGGCTGCACTGACAAGGCTGCAATGACAAGGCTGCACTGAGGCAAGGCTGCACTGACAAGGCTGAAATGGACACTGGGGGCAAGGCTGCACTGCCAAGGCTGCACTGGACATTGGGGGCAAGGCTGCACTGACAAGCCTGCACTGGACATTGGGGGCAAGGCTGCACTGGCAAGGCTGCACTGACAAGGCTGCACTGGGGCAAGGCTGCACTGGACACTGGGGGAAAGGCTGCACTGACAAGGCTGCACTGACAAGGCTGCACTGGGGCAAGGCTGCACTGGACATTGGGGGCAAGGCTGCACTGACAAGGCTGCACTGACAAGGCTGCACTGACAAGGCTGCAATGGACACTGGGGAAAGCTGCAGATGAACACTGATGAGGCTGCATTGATGGGCATTTAAATGTAATTTTTTTTCCTTAAACTTCCCTCCTAAAAGTTTTTTTCCTTCAAATTCCCTCCTAACTTGGGGTGCGTGTTATACGCCAATAAATACGGTATATACACGATTATTGGAATAGTCCTCACGGTCCCGATCCATTTTAGCTCTTTTACGAGCTTCAATGACCTTTCTGTGTGTTTTTATCTTCTCATCCAGTGTAGCTTTGGTTTTGAGAAAATCTTCCTGCCCCATTAAATCAGATAGTTGTTTTTCTAAGGCAATTATATCATTAGAAATCGTCAGACGTTCCATTTGCAAAAATTCCACCGTTAAAGTAATCAAATCAAAGGAACACTTATTGATGATCTGTGTAAATCTTCTTTTGTAGTCATCATTATAGGAAAACAATGTTGGGTACTATACGTACTCTCAGCCCTGGTGGTATAAGCTGGGATCTGTGGTACGTGATCTCATGCAACTCCATGGAAGTGATCTGTTGTAACGATTTCTCAAGCTTACATGTGAATTGTGGAGATGAACTCTCTGTCAGATAGTCCCTGGATCCCGTGGTACCTGTGTAAATCCGGGCTGTGTCTTCATCGGTGGAAGAAAATGACCCGCCTGTGGCCATGATTCTAAAGATTCCAGGATGTTGACCAGTGCTCACTCACGGAGGGTATACAAAAGAAGCAGTCCAAGGGGTGAGGTGCACATCAGTCACAGTTGGTTGTGCTTATCAATCGAGCAGGGGATGGAATCGACAAAGGACTTGACCACCTCTGCGGTACACAATATTTCTTCTGTTTCCTTAAGTGACATTGAATTGCAGGTTTTAAACAAGGGGCTTAATTTTAGTCCGAAAGCAAAAATGGACACATTTGCATTAAGAAAAGCTCTTTACCGCTTTTACAGGCATATCCGTTTAAAGGCTTATTATTGTTCTAGACCAACGGTGAACAATGTCAGCTTGCTGAATTTATCTATTTCTAATTTAGGGGTGGACTAGGGCTGTATAGGGGCAGACTAGGACTGTATAGGGACGGACCAGGACTGCATAGGGACGGACTAGGGCTGTATAGGGGCAGGCTAGGGCTGTATAGGGACGGACTAGGGCTGTATAGGGGCAGACTAGGACTGTATAGGGGCAGACTAGGACTGTATAGGGACAGACTATGACTGTATAGGGACAGACTAGGGCTGTATAGGGATAGACTAGGGCTGTATAGGGGCAGACTAGGACTGTATAGGGACAGACCAGGACTGTATAGGGACGGACTAGGGCTATATAGGGACAGACTAGGGCTGTATAGGGGCAGGCTAGGGCTGTATAGGGACGGACTAGGGCTGTATAGGGACGGACTAGAGCTGTATAGGGGCAGACTAGGACTGTATAGGGACAGACTAGGACTGTATAGGGACAGACTAGGGCTGTATAGGGGCAGACTAGGACTGTATAGGGACAGACTAGGACTGTATAGGGACAGACTAGGACTGTATAGGGACTAGGGTGCCCACGTGTCCCGGATTGCCCGGGACAATCCCGCAATGAGCAGGTCTGTCCCGGGTCCCGGGCACCTTCATTCCGGGACAATACAGTGTCCCGGAATGATACTGACAGAGTGAGCAAACCCTGCTGTAGCACTGGTGCTCACTCCGCCTCCGCCTCCACCTGATACTCTACTGGCCACTGGTTGCTACAGCTGCCTGGCGTGTAGCAACCAGTGACGTAATACGACTCCCTGCTCAGCACTCAAAGCAGAGGAGGAGTTAACTTCCTCCTCCTCCGCACCTAGTGCTCTCCACCACGCTGGATGCCCTCCCACCTCCTTCATCCTCAGGCAAGTGACACGGCATCTGGGCCAGGTGTCAGTGGGGGCCCCACTCACGGCATCCCAAAGAAGAGTCTCTGCTACCGCACTTCCAGTCTCCACAGGGATCTCTACTGGGCACCTGACCCTTCACAGCACAGAGCAGCAGACACCAGGGATGTTCCCCGATCGCACAGTGAGTGTTATTCTAGTAGGGGGGGAGCCACTAGCCTCTGCCCACACCATAAGGAGAATCGCTGGGGACACACTGGATTGTCAGAGGGACTTGTAGAAGTTCTATAAAGCTGTCTGTTAGATGAATGAGCCTCCTTGTCAGTCCATTTCTTCACCTCCCCCCTCCCTAACCTGCCAGCTTGAAATGCTCCGTGGTGGCCGTGCTAGAAGAATGATAAATCACTGTGAGAGGACCATAAACCAGTCCTCAGGAGGGAGAGGGCAATGTACAGCTATCAGTGGGTTTGTACATGTCTACTGCCTATGTGTGCTACACTGAAACATGAGACAAAACTGGCTTATCCACTTGCTCTCCAAAAGATTTACCCCTCCCTAATGACCAGGCCATTTTTGCAAAAAGTCACTGCGTTATTTTAACTGACAATTGCGCAGTCATGCAACGCTGTAACCAAATAAAAATAAAAGATATCCTTTTTGTTCCCACAAACAGAACTTTGTTTTGGTGGTATTTGATCACCTCTGCGGTTTTCATATTTTGCACAATAAACAAAAAAGAGCGTAAATTTTGAAAAAAAAATATTTTTTTTACTGCTATAAAACATCCAATAAAAAAATTGAAAAAAAAAATTCATAAATTTAGGCCAATATGTATTCTGCTACATATTTGTGGTAAAAAAAAATCCCAATAAACGTATATTGATTGGTTTGCGCTTATATGTTTATAGCATCTACATGGAACATTTATGGAATTTTTATATATTTTTCTTCTACTCGTAATGGTGACAAACAGCGACTTATAGCGGGACTGCAATGTTGCAGTGGACAAATTGGACACACTGCATCTAGTGGCAAGTGACACGCTCAGGGCTCCCACTGATTCTGCATTATGGTGAGTTGAACTATTTCATTATATATTATAATGCAGTAATAGAAATAATGTGATTAGATCATCCTGACACCATATCAAGCATAGTGTCAGGATAATTAAAGTGCCAACACCAGCCATTCGCTCGACAAACCACCCGCTGCCAAATTCCACACCACCACCCATCCGCCATTTGCCTCCACCCCCTGGTAATTGGCAAAAGTTTGTTCCATGAAACAGGTCCCTCAAGAAAGGGGGGGGGGGGTGTCCCTGAATGGCAGTTTGGAAATGTGGTCACCCTAATAGGGACAGACTAGGGCTGTATAGGGATAGACTAGGGCTGTATAGGGGCAGACTAGGACTGTATAGGGACAGACCAGGACTGTATAGGGACGGACTAGGGCTATATAGGGACAGACTAGGGCTGTATAGGGGCAGGCTAGGGCTGTATAGGGATGGACTAGGGCTGTATAGGGACAGACTAGGGCTGTATAGGGGCAGACTAGGACTGTATAGGGACAGACCAGGACTGTATAGGGACAGACTAGGGCTGTATAGGGATAGACTAGGGCTGTATAGGGGCAGACTAGGACTGTATAGGGACAGACCAGGACTGTATAGGGACGGACTAGGGCTATATAGGGACAGACTAGGGCTGTATAGGGGCAGGCTAGGGCTGTATAGGGACGGACTAGGACTGTATAGGGACAGACTAGGACTGTATAGGGACAGACTAGGACTGTATAGGGGCAGACTAGGACTGTTTAGGGACAGACTAGGACTGTATAGGGACAGACTAGGGCTGTATAGGAATAGACTAGGCTGTATAGGGACAGACTAGGGCTGTATAGGGACAGACTAGGGCTGTATAGGGGCAGACTAGGACTGTATAGGGACAGACTAAGGCTATATAGGGCTATATAGGGGCAGGCTAGGACTGTATAGGGACAGACTAGGACTGTATGGGGACAGACTAGGGCTGTATAGGGACAGACTAGGACTGTATAGGGGCGGACTAGGGCTGTGTAGGGGCAGACTAGGGCTGTATAGAGGCGGACTAGGGCTGTATAGGGGCGGACTAGGGATGTATAGGGGCGAGCTAGGGCTGTACTGTATAGGGGTGGACTAGGGCTGCTTAGGGGCAGGCTAGGGCTGTATAGGGGCGGACTAGGGGGGCTGTATAGGGACGAGCTAGGGCTGTACTGTATAGGGGTGGGCTAGGGCTGTTTATTGGCAGGCTAGGGCTGTATAGGGACGGGCTAGGGCTGTTTAGGGATGGACTAGGGCTGTATAGGGTCAGGCTAGGGCTGTATAAGGGCAGGCTAGGGCTGTTTAAGGGCAGGCTAGGGATGTATAGGGACAGACTAGGGCTGTATACAGATGGACTAGGGGGTGTATGGGGCAAGCTAGGGCTCTATAGGGTCAGGTTAGGGCTGTTTAAGGGCAGGCTAGGGCTGTACTGTATAGGGGTGTACTAGGGCTGTATAGGGGCCAGCTAGGGCTGTATAGGGGCAGGCTAGGGCTGTATAGGGACGGATTAGGGCTTTATAGGGACAGACTAGGGCTGTATAGGGACAGACTAGGGCTGTATAGGGGTGGGCTAGGGCAGTATAGCGATGGGCTAGGGCTTTATCGGGGTGGGCTAGGGTAGTATAGGGGCAATCTAGGGCTGTATTGGAGCAGACTAGGGCTGTGTAGTGGCAGGCTAGGGCAGTATAGCAATGGGCTAGGGCAGTAATGGCGAACCTTGGCACCCCAGATGTTTTGGAACTACATTTCCCATGATGCTCATGCACTCTGCAGTGTAGTTGAACATCATGGGAAATGAAGTTCCGAAACATCTGGGGTGCCAAGCTTCGCCATCATTGGTCTAGGGCTGTATACGGGCGGACTAGGGCTGTATATCAGGTCATCCTTGAAGCTCACCTGTCACTGGCTTGTGTCTCTCTCACTCGTTAACACAAATGTTATAAAGAGAAAAACACAAAACAGAAATTGTCAGACACGTTCGCTTTATTATTAGCAGAAGGGTTTCATTTTTGTATAGCAGTTTATATCTGCTTTTTTCACATCCCTTCTCTTCCCGCAGGGATTTTACTGAGACGGGTCTATGATCTGGCCGATCCAGAGAATGGTTTTGGCAACTTTGTGGTAGATCATGAAAATGAATGGACGGTCAGCCATGACTATGGGGCTTGGTAGGTCCACGTTTAATTGGACAGCAGTGGCACCCCGCCCCTCTGTTCCTTGCTCATCGATGCTGAAATAAGACTGGTGGTAAATCTGTCAACACAAAAACAAAGTAAAAGAATGAAAAGTAAAAGAATGAACCTAATAAAAAAGTTAAAAGACTGCAAAATATAAAAAAATATATATTTGAAGAATAAGGTAAGTCCTAGCTTTGTATGCAGCAGAGTGGTAACAATAATCATTGGAAAACAAGAACTTAAAGTGATACTAAACCCAGGCTGTGTAATTTACATTCTCCCTTTTCTTTCTGTATGTGGATGACGGCTCTGTAATTATTTTAATTTAAAAATAAATCTAAGTACCTTTTTCCTAATTGATATACAGCTGTCACATGTAGACATGTGCAGAACGAAAAAAATTGTTTTGTTTCGATTCATTTACATAAATTAGTTTAGTTAAATTTGTTTTCAGGAATTCGTTTAGTTTATTCGTTTTCGATCGATTCGAATAGTTTTCCAATTTCCAAAGAGAATAAAATAGAATATAATAGAATTTTTTTTTTTCCTCTATTCTATTCCTTTATTTTCTATTCTATTTTATTCTCTTTGGAAATTGGAAAACTAATCCAATTCTAAAAGTTTTTGAATTTGAAAGCTATTCGAATTCAAAAAGTTTTCGAATTCAAAAATTATTCGAAAACGGTTCGAAAGCGTTTTTTTAAGATTCGTTTAAATTTGGTGCTATTCTAAATTCGGAAACTTGGATACTGCACATGTCTAGTCACATGACCCAGCTCTCTCCCAGCCTGTCTGCAGGGAAACATAAGCAGGAGGAGCTTCTAGTCCTCTGCCGCTGGTCACATGTTAAAAAAACAACCAAAAAGAAAAAAAAACAACCATTTCTATGGTCATTCAAATATATATTTTTAAAACAAATCTTTACTATTTTTGGGAATAACATGGTGTGGGAAGATTTCTGCCAGTCACAGGCTGTGTCACGCCCCCTCCAGCCTGCATCTTAGAATGAGAGGGAGGTGAAGCCTCCATCAATCTACATGTAATATCCCCCCCATTGTGTTTAGCTGGTTAATGGGCATGGAGGAGCAGGGGGAGGGAGTAGGCTTTCATTTACCACTGTCTATACGCCCACATGTCTGACTCTATATTCACATGGGCTGCTCAGATGTGATAGGGAGGAAATGCTCAGCTTAGTAACTCGCTGAAAACTGAGCATGTGCAGAACAAAACGTATTATGGACAAGACACCATAGTTATAGCACCACATCCCTCGATGATAGGTATAGTTGCAAATTTATGGGATTTTTTAGGTGCGTTTAAGAATGAATCCAGAAAAATTCTATTAAAAGAAGTTAAGATTTATTTCCAACATCAATTTAATCCTCATAAAAACAATACAATACAATACAGTAGACTCATATGATATAGTCTTTATAGGTAAAGGGCATTAAAAGCATAATTAACAACATGTTTTGCCTCGAAACTGGGCTTCCTCAGGGGATACTGTTGGAATTAGAGCCTTCCCGGGTAACGATAAGATATCTCATAGAACTACAATCAATAATGATTCAGGGGTTCAAAAAGATGCCAGGCGACCAACCAGGGACTTTGAGCAGCTGTAGGAGTTGCCACCATGCTCTTCAAAATCCCCAACTGCAGTGGGAGTGGGATCGGGTACCTGTCAAAACTAGGTACCCGCCCCCCCCCTCCCCCACCAAAAAAAATAAAATAAAAACACATGCTAAATGTGGCAGGGGAGGAGAGGAGGAAGACTTAAAGGGGAACTTCCCCTTGCGGCTTCCCAGCCTGTTTCCTACTGTGAATGGCGTGATTCACGCGGCCCCTTTTGAATAGTCCAGACACAGGTTCCAGAAGGCGACGGGGGAATGAGGAGGGCACAAAAAAATGTGGAAGTGACGTACTTCGCCACGGCACCATGGGAGGAAAGTTCCGAAGCAGATATCCGAAAAAAGGTATGAAAAAAAAGGGGGGGGGGTGCTTATGTCTTCAAAGGAGTTACATTTTTTCCTGGAACGCTGCTTTAAAGTGAAACTCTAAATCTCTATGTTTGTATTTTCTAGGCCAATAATATACCTACGTGTGACAGGGTGCTGCTCAGTGTTCTCCTTGCTGGAGGAGAAGCTGTACCTGAGAATCTGCGGTGCAAGAATCTCCCTGCTTCTTCTTCATTCATTCTGTGGATCAGTGCTTCCTCCATCACGTTTTTTTTGCTTTTTTATCATTACCCCACCAGTCATCAGAAAACAAGTCATCAGGAGGGGCTTCTCTGACATGAGGAAGCAAAGCCCTGCCTACACCAAGATGGCCTCCTACACAAACACAGTGCAGAACAAGGCACGGCAAGGCCATAATTGGAAAGGAAAAGCTGCAGGGGGAACATGGGAAATACTAGTGATTAGTCTTTAGACAAAAGAAAAATACTTACATTTGAAACTCTCATCTTTTTGTTCATGGACATCCCGGAGAAGTTAGCGTCCGTCTCACTAAACATTTTACTCATGCCCATAGCCGACAGATCATGCTGGAGATCGATTGGGTTGTTGAAGGATATTTTGGGTATGTAGAGGATCAGAGTACTGTGGAGGAAAATACACATCAGTGTCTGTATTAGCAATACAAACTATCTCAGGTTTTCTCAATCAGGCAAAAAAAGTCTTTGCAAGCTACAACAACCTCTATCCAGGGCCGGTGCTCCCGCTAGGCGAACTAGGCAGCTGCCTAAGGCCACAGCTGACCCTTGCTTCACCTCTTCCTCCTCCTCGTCACTCCTCCCCCCCAGGCTCTCCGGCAGGGCCACTGATAGGGGGTTCCGGACAGCAAGGAGTTTTGGTGCAGCGGGTCGGTGGTAGCCTTGCAGAGCTCTGTGTGGCTTTCCCCCTCTCCCTCCCACCGGCTTTCAGATGCTGAAGGGAGAGGAACAGACCTGTGTAAAAGGCAGCTAATAACGAAAAAAAGAAGATGCCTATACTTACCTATTTTGGGGGCGCTCTGATCCATTCACATGATCCAGTGTAGGGGAGGGAAAGCCGAAAATAGATCTCCAATAGTAATCTTATGGGTGACATCACCGAATAGGCTCTGCAGCCATTGTTGGCAATCTCTACACTGAAGCTGGAGAGATCATGTGACCGGACAGGAGTGACTTCAGAATAGAAAAGTATATGCAATCTTTCCTTATACAGGGTAGATAGAATAGGCTTAGAATGGGGGTGGGAGCATGGGCGTCCACAGGTAGGGGCAAGGGGGGGCTCAAGTGCCCCCCTCCCCTAGAATCAGGGATTGGCTCGGCACTGTTAAACTAAGCACAGTGGGGTCGCTATGGGGGTGCGGGCAGCCTGCTCCCAGGTGTCACCCGCCGGTGGGGTACACCATCAAGGTGCTGTCAAGCCCCCCCCATCAGTGTAGTGTGACTGCAGGCTCTTTTCCCTGCTCAGTCCAGCAGAGAACTTGGCAGCGCTGTGACAGCAAAAAGGCGAGCTGTGGGCTGTCAGAGGTTTCCCCCGCTCGCCCCCTGTTCTCCTGTCAGAGAAAAGAGATGGCGGCTCTCACCAGGTTCCTCGCCAAGCTTCTTGCCTGCTCCGTTCCTTCCCCATTGGCCATAACTGAGGGCCAAGCAAAGGAGACTAGGAGAGGAGAACATCATGGGACATGTAGTCCCGAAGATTGGTGGCCCCATTTTCCACAGGGAGGAGGCTACAGCTCGATCAAGAGAGAGATTTAGAGACTGCAGCCTGTAAAAAAGCTGAGGGAGTGAGTGCTACAGAACAAAGAAAGAGGAGTGTTCTGGGCGGAAGCCAGAGAGAGAGCCACGCTGCCCAGCGCCACCAGAGAGAGCCACGCTGCCCAGCACCACCAGAGAGAGCCATGCTGCCCAGCGCCACCAGAGAGAGCCATGCTGCCCAGTGCCACCAGAGAGAGCCATGCTGCCCAGCGCCACCAGAGAGAGAGTCATGCTGCCCAGCGCCACCAGAGAGAGTCATGCTGCCCAGCACCACCAGAGACAGAGTCACGCTGCCCAGCGCCACCAGAAAGAGAGCCACACTGGCCAGCACCACCAGAGAGAGAGTCACGCTGCCCAGCGCCACCAGAGAGAGAGCCATGCTGCCCAGCACCACCAGAGAGAGAGTCACGCTGCCCAGCGCCACCAGAAAGAGAGCCACACTGCCCAGCACCACCAGAGTGAGAGCCATGCTGCCCAGCACCACCAGAGAGAGAGAGCCACACTGCCCAGCACCACCAGAGAGAGAGTCATGCTGCCCAGCGCCTTTAGAGAGAGCCATGCTGCCCAGCACTACCATAGAGAGAGTCACGCTGCCCAGGGCCACCAGAAAGAGAGCCACACTGCCCAGCACCACCAGAGAGAGAGTTACGCTGCCCAGCGCCACCAGAGTGAGAGCTATACTGCCCAGCACCACCAGAGAGAGAGAGCCACGCTTTCCAGCATCAGCAGAGAGAGAGAGTCACGCTGCCCAACACCACCAGAGAGAGAGGCACGCTGCCCAGCGCCACCAGAGACATCCCTTAGACTGGTCACATGGTCAGTGTGCTCATGTGTGTGTGCTGGCAGCCTCTGCACAATCAGGGGAATAAATCTGGTCATCAGTGTTCCCTTTGTGACTGTGCTTTTCTCATCTTTCATTATCATCAGTTAGAGGCCCACATGGGGGGCACCACTACAGTGCCTTGAAAGTATTCATACCCCTTGAAATTTTCCACATTTTGTCATGTTACTACCAAAAACATAAATATATTTTATTGGGATTTTATGTGATAGACCAACACAAAGTGTCACATAATTGTGATGTGGAAGAAAAATGATAAATGTTTTTCACATTTCTTTACAAATACATATGTGAAAAGTGTGTGTGTGGGGGGGGGATTTGTATTCAGCCCCCTTTACTCTGATACCCCTAACTAAAATCTAGTGCAGCCAATAGTCTTCAGAAGTCACCTAATTAGTAAATAGAGTCCACCTGTGTGTCATTTCATCTCAGTATAAATACAGCTGTTCTGTGAAGCCCTCAGAGGTTTGTTAGAGAACCTTAGTGAACAAACAGCATCATGAAGGCCAAGGAACACACCAGACAGGTCAGGGATAAAGTTGTGGAGAAGTATAAAGCAGGATTAGGTGATAAAAAAATCTCCCAAGCTTTGAACATCTTACGAAGCTCTGTTCAATCCATCATCAGAAAATGGAAAGAGTATGGCACAACTGCAAACCTACCAAGACATGGCCGTCCAACTAAACTGACCGGCCGGCCAAGGAGAGCATTCATCAGAGAAGAGCCAAGAGGTCCATGGTAACTCTGGAGGAGCTGCAGAGATCCACAGTTCAGGTGGGAGAATCTGTCCACAGGACAACTATTAGTCGTGTTCTCCACAAATCTGCCCTTTATGGAAGAGTGACAAGAAGAAAGACATTGCTGATAGAAAGCCATAAGAAGTCCTGTTTGCAGTTTGTGAGAAGCCATGTGGAGGACACAGCAAACATGTGGAAGAAGGTGACCTGGTCACATGAGACCAAAACTCAACTTTTTGGCCTAAAAGCAAAACGCTATGTGTGGGGGAAAACTAACACTGCACATCACCCTGAACACACCATCCCCACCGTGAAACATGGTGGTGGCAGCATCATGTTGTGGGGATTGTTTTCTTCAGCAGGGACGGGGAAGCTGGTCAGAGATGATGTGAAGATGGATGGAGCCAAATACAGGACAACCTGTTAGAGTCTGCAAAAGACTTGAGACTGGGGCAGAGGTTCACCTTCCAGCAGGACAACGACCCGAAACATCCAGCCAGAGCTACAATGGAATGGTTTAGATCAAAGCATATTCATGTGTTAGAATGGCCCAGTCACAGTCCAGACTTAAATCCCATTGAGAATCTGTGGCAAGACTTGAAAATTGCTGTTCACAGACGCTCTCCATCCAATCTGACAGAGCTTGAGATATTTTACAAAGAAGAATGGGCGAAAAATGTCCCTCTCTAGATGTGCAAAGCTGGTAGAGACATCCCCAAAAAGACTTGTAGAGAAAGGGGGTTCTACAAAGTATTGACTCCGGGGGGCGCCATACAAATGCCCCCACATGCTTTTCACATATTTATTTGTATCATTTATCATTTTCCTTCCACTTCACAATTATGTGCCACTTTGTGTTGGTCTATCACATAAAATCCCAATAAAATACATTTACGATTTTGGTTGTAACATGACAAAATGTAAAAAATTTCAAGGGGTATGAATACTTTTTTCAAGGCGCTGTATACACTGCTCTGTGCTTAAGGTATAGCCTTTTACCATCCTGTTGGCATCCAATAAATTCTGCATTCATCCAGTAAGCATCAAGTTGCTGTTTGAATGATCACGTGGCTAATACGTCTCACAGTGTTTAAACTGAAATTCTGGTTTAAGCAGCTCTCACCTGGATTGCATTAAACGTAAGTATTTCTTTATCATGTAGGCGTTCAGTGTGCTTCGAATGAGGGGGAGACCACCCAGTTGTGGTATGAAGAGGAGAAGGGATAGGTCACCAGCATATGGCACTTTCACTATAAAGGTTCCAGTCTTGTGATCTCTGTACGCCTTATACAATCCTGGCCTTTTCAACATCGTCACTACGACTTTTTTCTCCTGGTTCACATTGAAGGTTCCTTTCTCTGTAAGTTTTTTGTCAAATTCTGTATACCATTTACCTGGAGGAAAGGAAAAAGATAATTGCTTTAAAGGTAAACTATCATGGTTTGGGCATTCTATCCCTAGAATCCATAAGGACTGTCGCAGACAGATTTTGCAAAAGCGTTTCTCATAGTTACATAATTAGTCTGGTTGAAAAAAAGACACAAGTCCATCTAGTTCAACCAATAAAAGGGTAAAAACAAATTACAATCCTATATACACAATCCTATATACAATCCTATACTCACAGTTGATCAAGAAAAAGGCAAACAACCCGGATAAAGCATGATCCAATGTGCTCCAGCTGGGGAAAAAAATTCCTTCCTGATCCCCCCCTCTCATGCGTTCTAAAAGTGGTGAAGAATGCACCAAATTCATATACCTGTTTTCAGTTTGGCGCATGCAAAGCCACTTTTAGAAAGTATGTAAGACACGATTGCAAAATCTGTCTGCCTCAGTTTTCTTTCAGTTATATCAAATAAGAGGTTATGCTTAATTAACTCCACCTTCATAAGATACTAACTTTTTGTAGTTTATTTAAACTTTGACGCTTTTTACATTGCGGCATAATAAAGGTAACAGAAACAAGATGCCCCAGGAAGACGTCCCTTAGAACGAAACATACGTCGGGCAGGGCCTTGGCGGTGTGTTTTTAAATGCTCGTATTGTCTCCTGTTTGCGAGTAATTTTACTTTGTTTTATAATAAATTGATATCTACAGTACAGATACTCCTCGTTTTAACGACTTACCTGTTTAACGACCGATCAGACCCACCCAAACGATGAGCTGTACACCATTGTACTGTACAGTATAGAATTTACGTTTGTGTTCTGTACTTATGCAAATTAAAACAAAGTTATTGTGTTGTGTTTAGACCCTTTTTTTTCACAATACAGTACAGTATAGTAGTTAAGAATGCTTAAAAATATTGATTACTTGTGGCTCCTAGTTTAAGGACCAATTCGTTTAATGACCAATGCCGCGTACACACGAGCGGAATGTCCGACAGAAAAAGTCTGATGGGAGCTTTTCATCGTATATTCCGATCTTGTGTAGGCCTCATCGGATTTTTTCGTCAAAAATTCTGACGGACCTAGAAATGGAACATGTTCTAAATATTTCCGACGGAACCAATTCCTATCGGGAAAACCGCTCGTCTGTATGCTGTTCCGACGGACCAAAAACGACGCATGCTCTGAAGCAAGTATGAGACGGAAGCTATTGGCGCACTGACTATTGAACTTCCGTTTTCTAGTCCCGTCGTACGCGTTGTTGTATGTCACCACGTTCTGGACGGTCGGAATTTGGTGTGACCGTCTGTATGCAAAACAGCTTGAGCGGAATTCCGTCGGAACTCTGTCGGAAAAACCTTCAGAGTTTATTCGGACAGCAAAACCGGTCGTGTGTACAGGGCACTAGTCGTTGGAACGGAACCTGGTCATTAAGTCAGGAGAGCGTGTACTTCACTATGGGATTTATGTTTGGTATGTACTGTTGGTGGTGAGATCGGTTCTAGTAAATAATTAGAGAGATCATTCCACCTCTATGAGAGCAACCTGAGGCATTGTTGGTTGAGAGGCTAAGGCAGCCTTTCGCAACCTTTTGAACACAGAGGAACCCTTGAAATAACTTTCTGGTCTCAGGGAACCCCTGCTAAAAATGTCTACAACTCATGATATATTCGTGTGATGGTCACTGGGAAGAATTACCTTCTTATAGAATGCTAAAAGGAATGATGGTGTCAATGGAAAGTTATCGGAGAGGCAGAAATTGCTCATTGCTCAAGGAACCCCTAGCAACCTCTCGAGGAACCCAGCAGGGACAGGGAAGCTGGTCAGAGTTGATGGGAAGTTGGATGGAGCCAAATACAGGGCGATCTTAGAAGAAAGCCTGTTAGAGTCTGCAAAAGACTTGAGACTGGGGTGGAGGTTCACCTTCCAGCAGGACAACGACCCTAAACATACAGCCAGAGCTACAATGGAATGGTTTAGATCAGTGATGGCGAAACCATGGCACCCCAGATGTTTTGGAACTACATTTCCCATGATGCTCAGGCACTCTGCAGTGTAGATCAGCATCATGGGAAATGTAGTTCCAAAACATCTGGGGTGCCAAGGTTCGCCTTCACTGGTTTAGATCAAAGCATATTCATGTGTTAGAATAGGCCAGTCACAGTCCAGACCTAAATCACATTGAGAATCTGTGACAAGACTTGAAAATTGCTGTTCACAGAGGCTCTCCATCCAACCTGACAGAGCTTCAGATATTTTGCAAAGAAGAATGGGCAAAAAATGTCCCTCTCTAGATGTGCAAAGCTGGTAGAGACATCCCCAAAAAGACTTGCAGCTGTAATTGCAGAGTAAAGGGGTTCTACAAAATATTGACTCAGGGGGGGCGCCATACAAATGCCCCCCCCCCTACACTTTTCACATATTTATTTTCAAAAAAATTTTGAAAACCATTTATCATTTTCCCTCCACTTCAAAATTATGTGCCCCTTTGTGTTGGTCTATCACAGGGATCTTCAAACTACGGCCCTCCAGCTGTTGTGGAACTACACATCCCAAGAGACATCGTAAAACTCTGACATTCACAGACATGACTAGGCATGATGGGAATTGTAGTTCATGAACAACTGGAGGGCTGTAGTTTGAAGACCCCTGGTCTATCACATAAAATCCCAATAAAATACATTTAAGTTTTTGGTTGTAACATGAGAAAATGTGGGAAATCTCAAGGGGTGTGAATACTTTTTCAAGGCACTGTATTGAGTGTTGCTTGCATTTAAAGCGGGGTTCCACCTAAATTTTGAACATTATCTCTATGCATTCTCTTCCTTGCCTAGATGCTGACATGCTGTGTAAAAAAATTTAAATCGCCGTAATTACCTTTTTTTTTCTAATCTTCTTAGCACTTCCTGGTTTTCCTCCCATGGGAGTAGGCGTATTTCTAGCCTCTCCCAGACCTCCCACAGTCCCCTGGGAGCTAGTCTCAGGCTTCCCAGCATGCATTGTGCAACAGCGTCATCACAACATCTCGGTGAATGCTGGGAGCACAGCATTCACCGCATCCAGGAAATACATGCTTGTGGGCTTCAAATGCCCACAATGAAGATGGAAACCGCCTTCAGTGAATTTTATAAGTTATTCTTTACAACGAAATCGGACACAGGCGGACTTATTACACAGAACATGTGAGTAGATAATCATGAGAAGAAAAGTTTGCGAATGAACTCCAAAAAAAAAAAACGATAGATAGGTGGACATCCGCTTTAAACGGTTAATTGCCTTTATTTGGTGTACACATTTGTAGGCTGGCGCTGTCTTACTTTATTGAAACACTTTTCCTGTATGGCAGGCTGTGTTTGGACGATGATGCAAACGTAATATACAATGTAATTTGTAAGTTTTAGGCCTAGTGCTGCCCCCTTACCCTGAAAACCTAGGGACTGGCCTACAAGTATCTCACAGTAAATACAGCCCTTCCAGGATAGACTTTTGAGAAAGTTCTTGTTGACTTTAGCCACAAATCTTCAGAGGTGGGCAGCTGATGCAAATAAAATAAAGAACAATAAAAAAAATCACAGTAAATTTTTAGGCTTGGCGCTGCCCCCTTACTCTCAAGAACAAGGGGCTAGACTGCAAGTGCCTCACGGGAAATACAACCCTTCCGGGACAGACTTTTAAAAAAGAAAGCCTGATGATTGTTGGATCTGTAGTTTTCTAACATCTGTTGCTCCAAAATCTACTTTTTGTAGTCAACAGTAAACTGGACTTACCACGAAAGACTGCATAATCTAGAAGAACCATCGATTTTTTGGAATCCAAGTTTTGGACCACATTCTGTATCTTATGGTCTGTTTTGTCACTCACAATCTTATTGATCATTTTCGCAGCATTCTGAGGGTCACTGAAGCTGATGGAATGAAAGGAGGCATTGTAGTAGTGAGCCAGATCCTCTTGGTATCCTTCTAAAATATTTACCGACTGGTCTGTGAAGATCTCATTACCGAGCTTGAATTTCACGTCTTTGGTTTTCTGACTTAACGCTCGAAGAATCTTTCTATTGCCCTGATTCAGCACCTTGTCTTTCGTGGTTTCATCCAGGCCTAAGGTGAGGAAGATTTCATCGCGGGTTGTTCCTCTGGCACCGTGAGCCAGCATGGAGAGAGTTGTGTAAATGCTGATCGGTGAAAGAACTAGATTGGATGGTGGGATGGGTCTGAACCCCGTAAAATGTTGTTGAAAAATCCTCACAGCAAAGTTCATTTGGTATTCAGATACGTCTGACTCTTCTGATGTAGATGGATGGTTGGTGTTGTGGGCTCGGTCCTGTTTGGAGGTATGGGCCGCAAGGACCAGAGAGAGGAACAACTGGAGGAGTAGAAGAATCTTCATCTTTCTTTTACACCTGTGTGAAATAAAATAAGGGTTTTAAGGCTTGACTACATATGTGTTGATTATGAAGAATGAAGCAATGTTCATTAACTATGGCATTTATGATGTTTTTATGATGTGTTTTCCTTGTGTTTATAAAGTCTTAAAAAAGCTTCAAGAATGCTTGATAAATGTCCATGAAAGTGTGGCTTTTCTAATGGGAAGTGCCTTAAAGTGTTTGTAACCCCAACATTTCATATTCAAGATATGTGGCTGCCAGTGGCGGCCGGTGGAAATTTTTTTGGGGGGCGGCAAACAGTATACCACCCCCCACCCCCACCCCCGGTCGGTCGGTAGCACTTACCCCTGCTTCACCTGCTCGTCGGCAGCGGCCTCTCCTTCTCCTGCTCTCCATGGGTCATCGCGGCTGGGGCGGCTTCCTTTTTTTCTCTCCTCCTCCTCGGCAGCCAATCAGTAGTCTTCCCTTTTTGGCCAATCGGAAAATGGGTCTCACACCCACTTCTGATTGGCTGGATTGAGGATCAGTGTTTCAACAGCGAATGTTTCTTTGCTGTTGTAACACATCTGGGTGGGATCGGGGCGCAATATCTGAGACCGTGGCAGATGGCTGAAGCATTTTGAGGGGAGATCCCCTCTTCCTCAGGACTCTGGGCCTGTGCAGTTACCTGGAGTTATAGACAGTGGCGGTCGGTGGTAATTTTTTTTTGGGGGAGGCAGCAAACAGTACTCCACCACCACGGACGGGTGGGTCTGGTGCACTTACCCCATCTATGGTGGGCAGTGCTTCTCCCGGGCTTCACCAGCGGCTTCCCTTGCTCGGCGATGGCTTTCCCTTCCCCTGCTCTCCACGGGCATCGTGGCGGCTTCCGTTTCCTCCCTCCTCAGCGGCCAATTGGGACTCTTCTCTTTTCAGCCAATCGGAAAATGGGTCTTAGACCTGCTTCTGATTGGCCAGATTGAGGATCAGTGTTTCAATAACGAATATTCATTTGCTGTTGTAACACCTGGGTGGGCTCCTGGTGCAATGCTCTGCGCCACGAGCCCACCCTAATTTGAAGCCTATTAGATGGCTCTAATCAAGTGCTACAAGAAAACACCCCCGCCGCTATAATTCACGAGCCCGGCGTCCTAAAAAGGGCCGGACGCATGGATAGGGGGTGGCGGTGACCTGTCAAAATAGCTGCCGTGGATAGAAGGGGGGGGTGGCGCTCCGGCACCCCTAATGGATGGGCTGCCACTGGTCATAGAGATCCTGATCAACATCCACCACCATCACATCACCTTTGAGCGCAGGAGATTTTGTTTTCTCGGTACAGTTGTGTCTCTTTGCCTGTGCGGGCCAAACGTCCGCAGTACATTTTGGGCAGGCTGTCTGGAAGTGGTTAAAAACAGAGGGGGTTTGATTGCACACATTTGCAACTATATGAGTAAGCCGAAGTGCCCGGGACAAAGGGACCTCTTTATATACCACTGTCCTAACTCTATGATTTTCAGAGCCTCCATAGTAGGAGCACATCTATCAATGAATAGGTTAAGGGCAGGTGTGACTGGAGGAAGCCCACCCCTCCTTAACCGTTTCCCGACCGCCTCACGCAGATCTACTGCGGCAGAAGGGCACGTACAGGCAGATTAATGTACTTGTACGTGGCCCTTTGAGAGGCGGCTTGCAGACGCGCGCCCGCTGGGAGCTTCGTGATTGCGGGTCCCGTGGACTCGATGTCTGCGGGGGTACCCACGAACGTCTCATGGAGAAGAAAAACGTTGAAATGCTGATGTAAACAAGCATCTGCCTGTTCTGCCTAATGACACTGTCACTGATCACCGCCCCCTGTAATCGGGAGCGGTTATCAGTGTCGTGTCACACACAGCCCCTCCCCCCCACAGTTATGCCCTGTACACGCGGTCGGATTTTCCGACGGAAAAAGTGCGATCGGATTGTGTTGTCGGAAATTTCCGATTGTGTGTGGGCTCCATCGGACTTTTTCTGTCGGAATTTCCGACACACAAAGTTTGAGGGAAGGCTATAAAATTTTCCGACAACAAAATCCGATCAGGTAAATTCCGATCGTGTGTACACAAATCCGACGCACAAAGTGCCACGCATGCTCAGAATAAATTAAGAGACGAAAGCTATTGGCTACTGCCCCATTTATAGTCCCCGATGTACGTGTTTTACGTCACCGCGTTCAGAACGATCGGATTTTCCGACAACTTTGTGCAACCGTGTGTATGCAAGACGAGTTTGAGCCAACATCCGTCGGAAAAAATTCATGGATTTTATTGTCCGATCGATGTCCGATCGTGTGTACAGGGCATTAGAATCACTCCCTAGGACACACTTAACCCCTAAAGTGCCACCTAGTGGTTAACCCCCTTCACTGCCAGTGACATTTACACAGTAATCAATGCATTTTTAATCACACTGATCGCTGTATAAATGTGTATGGTCCCAAAATCGCGCCAAAAGTGTCCGATCTGTCCGCCATAATGTCGCAGTCATGATAAAAATCGCTGAGCGCCACCATAAAAAAAAAATATATAAAAAAAAATGCCATAAAACTATCCCCTATTTTGTAGACGCTATAACTTTTGCGCAAACCGATCATTAAACGCTTATTGCGATTTTTTTTTTTTTTTTACCAAAAATATGTAGAATACGTATCGTCCTAAACTGAGGGAAAAAAATGTTTTTTAATATTTTTTGGGGGGATATTTATTATAGCAAAAAGTAAAAAATAATGCAATGTGAATGGTCCCAAAATTGCGCCAAAAGTGTCCGATGTTTCCGCCATAATGTCGCAGTCACGATAAAAATCGCTGATCGCCACCATTACTAGTAAAAAAAAAAAAAAAAATCAATAAAAATGCCATAAAACTATCCCCTATTTTGTAGACGCTATAACTTTTGCGCAAACCAATCAATAAACGCTTATTGCGATTTTTTTTTTTTTACCAAAAATATGTAGAAGAATACGTATCGTCCTAAACTGAGGAAAAAAAATGTTTTTATTTATATTTTTTGGGGGATATTTATAATAGCAAAAAGTAAAAAAATAATGTTTTTTTTTTTCAAAATTGTCTCTATTTTTTTGTTTATAGCGCAAAAAATAAAAACCACAGAGGCGATCAAATACCACCAAAAGAAAGCTCTATTTGTGGGGGAAAAAAGGACGTCAATTTTGTTTGGGAGCCGCGTCGCACGTCCGTGCAATTGTCAGTTAAAGCGACGCAGTGCCGAATCGCAAATAGTGCTCTGGTCTTTGGCCAGCCAAATGGTCTGAAGTGGTTAATGGCACAGGATCGCACGTGATGCCCACAGCAATAGCACCATGGCAAGTCCTGTCTTGCACCCAATTCAACCAACTGTACAAAGAAATGGCAATCACCCATCCCCCCCCCCCCCCATAGTGCTAAGTTCTGCTTCCAAGAAATTGTCAAAACAAATTATTCATATGCAATATTTCGTAACTGCCTGACAAAAAAATGAAATCACTTTTTTAATTATTTTAGGTTTTTTTTGTGATAAACATATTAGATAAACAAAGAAACAAAAATATATACAAAAACACTATACGTTCCATTTTACTATTGGACACGAGAGAACTCAGGGAGCTGATCAACCAAAGATGGAGTAAAGCTAATCAGAGAACAGTTGTCCACAGCGTAGGTTCTTCTCAATTGTTGGCGCAAGTATTCCAAGGGGCCTGTCTTAAGAGGGGTGTCTGTCTACTGACCTAAGGGGGTACCTCTGTTGGTTTTAAGGGGGGAACATCTGATGGCTTATGGGCTGTAGTCTACGTTTTACAGCAAATTCATCCCAAATAGATGGAGGTTTTAGCAACTAATTTGTTGTCAGTGAAAGAGATACTAGTAAGTATTTAAGTTCTGTTAAAAAAAAAACATAATGGATTGCTTGGCAAAACTTTACACACCATTGGAGGATCCCAATAATCAATATAAATGCGGCACGAGAGATTGGAGATGGGAAGTGAATTGGGCATGTCAATTTTAGTTTAGGTTTAACTTAATTTGGTAAGTTGAATACTGCTTGTACCTTGAAGAAGGGGGAACGCCCCAAAAGTAGAGATGGGCGAACAACCCCCCCCCCCTCGTTCGGTTCGCAGCAGAACTCCCGAACAGGGGAAATGTTTAGCCCCCGAAACAGCGAAACCCCATTGAAGTCCATGGGAGCCAAACGCGAGAAATCAAAAGTGCCCATTTTGAAGGCTTATATGCAAGTAATTGGCCATAAAAGGGGTCTGGGGGTCTGGTTACTGCCCTGGGGGACATCAATGCAAAAAAAAAAAAAAGTCATGATTTTAATGATGATCAAAGTGCAGTGTTAAACATGAAAAATTCCTGAGAGAACGACGAACCCGATTGAAGTCTATGGGAGCCGAACAGGAAAAATGAAAAGTGCCCATTTTGAAGGCTTATATGCAAGTAATTGGCCATAAAAGGGGTATGGGGGTCTGGGTACTGCCTTGGAGGACATGTATCAATGCAAATTTTTTTGGAAAACGATATTTTTTCAGAAGCAGTGATGTTTAAAGTGCAACAATAAAATCAAATAATTATTTAAATGTAGTTCCTGGGGGGTCCCCTTAGTCAGCATGTAAAGTGGCACATCTATAGCATGTATAGAACATGTTGCAGCAAAAATTACATTTCTAAAGTAAAAAAGAAACGAGTCAAATCACATTTAAAATTGACTCGCGGTTACAATTGTTGGCACCCAGCTATTAAAAAAAAATTAAGAAAAAAACGGTGTGGGGGTCACCCTCCAGTCCATACTAGACCCTTCAGTCATGTTCATGGGGGCAAGGGCATCAGCCCCACAACCCTAGCCAGTGGTTCTGGGGGACTGCGGGCAGGGGGCTTATCAGAATCTGGAAGCTCACTTTTAGCAAGGGGGCCCCCAGATCCCCGCCCTCCCACGTGAATGAGTATGGGGTGAATATGGAGTTGGCCCACCCTTTGCAGATATAACAGCTTCAACTCTTCTGGGAAGGCCATCCACAAGGTTTAGGAGTGTGTCTATGGGAATTTTTAACCATTCTTCCAGAAGCAGATTTGTGAGGTCAGGCACTGATGTTGGACGAGAAGGCCTGGCTTGCAGTCTTCTCTCTAAATCATCCCAAAGGTGTTCTATTGGGTTGGGGTCAGGACTCTGTGCAGGCTAGTCAAGTTCCTCCACCGCAAACTCTCTCATTCATGTCTTTATGTACTTTTCTTTGTGCACTGGTCCAAATCATTTGGTGGAAGGGGGATTATGGTGTAGGGGTTGTTTTTCAGGGGTTGCGCTTGGCCTCTTTAGTTCCAGTAAAGGGAACTCTTAAGGCGTCAGCATACCAAGACATTTTGGACAATTTCATGCTCCCAACTCTGTGGGAACAGTTTGGGGACGGCCCCTTCCTGTTCCAACATGACTGCGCACCAGTGCACAAAGCAAGGTCCATAAAGAATTGGATGAGTGAGTTTGGGGTGGAGGAATCTGACTGGCCTGCACAGAGTCCTGACCTCAACCTGATAGAACACCTTTGGGATGAATTAGAGTGGAGACTGCGAGCCAGGCGTTCTCATCCAACATCAGTGCCTGACCTCACAAATGCGCTTCTGGAAGAATGGTCAAACATTCCCATAGACACCCTCCTAAACCTTGTGGACGGCCTTCCCAGAGGAGTTGAAGCTGTTATAGCTGCAAAGGGCGGAGCCAACTCAATATTAAAGTTCATGTGTGTGTAAAGGCAGGCGTCCCAATACTTTTGACAAAATAGTTTAGCTACAGTATCTATCTATCTATCTATCTATCTATCTATCTATCTATCTATCTATCTATCTATCTATCTATCTATCTATCTATCTATCTATCTATCTATCTATCTATCTATCTATCTATCTATCTATCTAATAAAATAAAAAATAAAAAAAATAAAGTATAACGTACCGTTAGAAGTGCTCTCACTCACTTGTCCTCTGCAAGGCACAAATCTCTGGAATTCTGACTCTTATATCGCCCATAAAAAAAAGTTTCCTAATCAGATACACTGTGAGGTCATAACGCCCCGACCCAACAAACATGACCGAAACTCTGGACAGTGTCAAACATTGTAAAACAAAGTGGTATGATTGTCTTTGTGTTTAACTGTGAGGGTGTCAGTTTGCTGTATATAGAACCTGTCATGAGATAGAGATGACCCCCTCCCCCCCCTCCATCTTTGTCTCACGACAGGTTCACAGCAAATTCTTCCCTACAAATAAGAGTTTTCTTAGGATGAGTAGACTGATGAGCACCTGGGGCCCCCCATGAACTGATGAGTGTTCACCATCCCCTTACTTGAATGAAGAATACCTGACTTCTCTCCCCACCATTGATGACCAGTGCCACCTATGAATCCCCCCCCACTAATAATGACCGCCTGGTATATAGGGATGATGAGCTTGATGTTCGACTTGAACATCGGGAGTTCGCCCATTTGCAGAACAGTGAACATTATGGGGTGCTTGCGGCAAATTTGAGTGCAGCAGAACACCCCATAATGCACTGGGAGATCACAGTGCATGGCTATATGATGATTGGCCAAAACATTCACCTGACCTGCATGCTTTGGCCAATCACAGCGCCCTCTGCTAAGAGAGCCATAATTGGGCAAAGGCAGGGTGCTTGTTCCGCCACCATGCCTCCAAAATGCTAGTGGTGATTCTGCCACAGCTCTCTCCTCCACCCCCTCCTCTTCTTCCACTATGGCCTCTTCTGCAGATTTGTCCTCCGAACCAGCAGTGCACTGTAAGCGTTCAAGGGGCTACACAAGCTCTCAGGAAAAAAGATGCCATGCGGTGCTTGAGTTGGTCTGCTTAGGGGACAGGAGCCACAGTGGGGCAGAGTTTCTTGAATTTGGTGGTGCAGCGGTTCTTGAGCAGGTACCCAGGCTTACATGATCTCCTGAGGCAGGCCAGAAAAGTCTGTGGTCATACAATGCCAGTGCTCAGCTGGCTGACATTCAAAGGGAATGCAACCTGCCCACTAACCGCCTCATTTGTGAACTCAACCTTGGCAATGCTGAAGCGGCTGCACATGCAGCAGAGGGCCATCAATGAGTACCTGTGCGAGTATGGCACCAGGACAGGGTCAGGGGAGCTTGGGTTCTTTTCGCCATGCCAGTGGATATTGATCAAAGATGCATGCACTGTCCTGTCACCATTTGAGGAGGCCACAAGGATTGTGGGCAGCGACAATGCATGCATCAGTGATACTGTCCCTCTTGTCTTCCTGTTGGAGCACACATTTTGAGGAATAATGGACAGAGCACTTGAGGCAGAACAGCGGGAGGAAGAGGAGGACTTCCTTACCTCTCAAGGCCCCCTTTATCCAGACAGCATTCCTGCGGGACCGCCAAACACACAGGAAGAAGAGGAGGATTGTGACAGCATGGACCTGGAGGATAACACTCAGCAGCAGTCTTCAAGGGATGGTTTTCAGTCCCCAGAAACCCAAGGAGTTGTACGTGGCTGGGAGGAGGATGTTACGGATAATGTGATCCTTAGTGACTTAGAGGACTCAGAATCAAATGCCTCTGCAAACTTACACTGCATGGCCTCCCTGATTCTGCAAAGGCTGCGAAAGGACCCTAGGATTCGTGGTATCAAGGAGAGGGATCATTACTGTCTGGCAACCCTTCTTGATCCATGTTACAAGGGTAAGGTTGCAGAACTCATCCTGCCTTCGCAGAGGGAGCAGAGGATGAAACATCTTCAGGAGGCATTGAAGAAAGGTTTGTGCAATGCACTCCCAGACCCTAAGAGGTAACAATTTCCTGGTGCTGGACAACGTGTTGCTGAGGCTTAGTACAGTCAGAGGAAGAGCGGTGGAGAAGGTGGTCGGCTGACCGATGCCTTTAAACAATTTTTCAGTCCTCAGCGCCAAGGTCTGATCGGTTCAAGCAACCATCGGCAGCGTCTGCATTACATGGTGCAGTAATATCTAGGGGCAGGAGCAGACTTGGAGACCTTTCCAACAGAGCATCCACTGGATTACTGGGTCTTGAGGATGGACCACTGGCCAGAACTTGCTCAATATGCAACTGAGCTACTGGCCTGTCCTGCATCCAGCGTTCTTTCTGAATGCACATTCAGTGCTGCTGGAGGGTTTGTAATGGATCATTGAGTGTGCTTGTCCACAGACTCCGTTGATAGGGTCACATTCATAAAAATGAATCAGTCTTGGATCAGCAGCTATCAAGTACCCGATGCTGATGTAACTGATTGAATTTTCTATGAATGTGAGATCCCTTGAAGACTGCCTATGCTGACTATCCTATTCCTCTTCAATCTTGATGATGCTAGCTTCCAACAATATTTTTAGTTTAGGGCACCACCACCACCACCCAAGGCCCAATTTTTCTGCCCCTGTTTAACAGGGGTATGTAATTACAATTCTTGATATAATATTTCAATGCAGGGCCCATTCCTGTGCCCAACAAGTGTATCTGTGAAGGGTTACAGTGTTGAGGCACCACCACCACCACTCAAGGCCCAATTTTTTTCCCCCTGTCTAACAGGGGCATGTAATTACAATTTTTGATATAATATTTCACAGCAGGGCCTGTTCCTGCACTCACCAAGTGTAACTGTGAGGGCTTCTATTGTTCTGGTACCACCACCACCACCACCAAAGGCCCAATTTTTTTGCCCCCATTTAACAGGGGCATGTAGTTACAATTCTTGATATAATATTTCATAGTAGGGCCCGTTCCTGCACCCAACAAGAGTAATGCCCCGTACACACGGTCGGATTTTCCGATGGAAAATGTCCGATCGGAGCGTGTTGTCGGAAATTCCGACCGTGTGTGGGCTCCATCGGACATTTTCCATCGGATTTTCCGACACACAAAGTTGGAGAGCAGGAGATAAAATTTTCCGACAACAAAATCCGTTGTCGGAAATTCCGATCGTGTGTACACAAATCCGACGGACAAAGTGCCACGCATGCTCAGAATAAATAAAGAGATGAAAGCTATTGGCCACTGCCCCGTTTATAGTCCCGACGTACATGTTTTACGTCACTGCGTTTAAAACGATCGGATATTCCGACAATTTTGTGTGACCGTGTGTATGCAAGACAAGTTTGAGCCAACATCCGTCGGAAAAAATCCTAGGATTTTGTTGTCGGAATGTCCGAACAAAGTCCGACCGTGTGTACGGGGCATAACTGTGAGGGCTTACAGTGTTCTGGTACCACCAACACCTAAGGCCCAATTTTCTGCAGAGTATATAGGGCAGGCCGTAAAGTATATATACTGCTGTTCAGAGCATATAGTGCCTGGGGGCTCCCCACGCCATTTTTAAAAAAAATTTGGGTGCGGGGTTCCAGTTAATACCCATACCAGACCCAAAGGGCCTGGTAATGGACTGGAGGGAGGGGAACCCATGCCGTTTTTTTCAATGATTTTCATCTATATTGCCGGGACCCGACAATACATTACAGCCGCAATCAGTTTTTAAATGACATTTTTTCCTTTTAGAAATGTCATTTTGCTGTGGTATTGTTCTAAACAGGGGAAAAATGCATTACTTTACAGGCATACTAAGGACACCCCCAGGCACGATATTTAAAGGAATATTTCATTTTTATTGTTTCACTTTAAGCATTACTAAAATCCCCGCTCCTGGAAAAACAGACTTTTTTTTAAAAAATTTTTTTGCATTGATACATGTCCCCTGGGGCAGAACCCGGGTCCCCAGACACTTTTTTTTTTGTTTCACAAAGTTTTTATTGATTGAACAGAAAAAATATAATACAACATAATATTGTCATAGACACGTATGCATATTGAGTATAACAGTGGGGTTGTAGTACAATTTACATTTGATTATGGTAACAATATGATTATAGGTATAACCAAGATGTTGATTTTATGCATATATTTAGCAATTATTTAAACATTTCTATATGGATGTTTTAGTTATGAATATGGAGAGCAACACATTGGGGAGAAAAATAGGAGATAAAAAATAAATAAATATATATACTAATAATAAGGGGAGAGGTGGGTAAAGTGATTAGATAAAGTGTGGTTGTTGTATTAATTTCTTCAGCATTCCTATGAGGTTTATTTGTAATATTTGGATTCAGTTATTAATAATAACTGCTTTATAGGCCTGGGAGTTTTTAAATTCTATCCAGTTGTACCATATTGAAGCAAAATTGGTTATTTTTTCCTGTGAAATGCTTATGAGTTCTTCTATTTTTTTCTATGTTGTTTATTCTCCGGAACCATTCTTTTTTTTTTTGATGGGATGATGTTCGAACGCCAGTGACAGGGAATACAGTGTCTTGCCGCATTTATTATAAACATAGATAAGGATTTCAGATATTGTTTTTTTGGGGGATCGAGTTGTAATGTAGAAGGTATTGTGCAGTGGCGGCCTGTCCATAGGGGGCGCCTGGGCGCCGCCCCCCCCTCCAGGCAGTCAAAAAAAAAAAAAAAAAAATTTAAAACTGGCCCTTTAAATATAAAAAAATGACAAAAAAAAGGTCCTTAAGTGCACTGTGTTCGGACGCCGGACACAGTGCGACGCCGGACACAGTGCACTTATGGGAAGCGCCACGTCTATGCAATCACGAGTTTGCAGACGTGGTGCTGCATTTGCAGGCGTTTAGCCCGCCTTGCGGCGCTTCCCGAAGCGCCGAGTAGCTTCCACCTGGCGCTTGTAGTATATATTACTGCGGCTGGGCGGTTTGATCGACATCTCTGTTTGATGTCACTTCCTGTTTTCTCTGTCTCATTGCGCCCAAGAGAGAGAGGAAACAGTAAGTATGAGGACTGCAGACTGACTCTCCGGACACTGGAATCTGGCTGGTGATCCCTCCATCCACACCAACAGCATGACAGAGGACAGGGAGAATGTTGAAGATGGCCGGCCGGGGAAGGTAAGAATTTTTTTTCAGCCGCTCTAATGACCTCCTTCCCTCCCCCACCCACCCCACTCAAATTAAAGCCGTCCATTCAGTGACTGATCACCTAATGAGAATCCATCCCCATCCCATAATGACAGCAACAAAGCTTACAATCCGAGGTATTGTCTCTGGCCAGGAGTGGGTGTCTGCAGGATGATGTCCTACACATATGTTTGGGCTGCTTTATGTGTATGTCATGTTATATGGCATGCTATGTGGAGGACTTGCTGTGTATGGGACATGCTATGTGGAGGACTTGCTGTGCAACTCATGATTTGTGGAGGATATGCTATGGGTAAAAAATTGTAGGCATAGGACATGTTATGTGGATGACATTATGTGCAGGACGTGCTATATGTGGGACATGCTATGTATATGTCATGTGTAGGACATGTTAAGTGGAGAACACGCAATGTATATGTCATGCTACGTATATGTTGTGCTATGTGGAGGACATGTTATGTTTATATTATGTGTATGTCATGTTATGTGTATGTTATGTGTATGTCATGTTATGTGGAGGACATGTTATGTGTATGTCATGTTATGTGTATGTCATGTGGAGCACATGTTATGTGTATGTTATGTGTATGTCATGTTATGTGGAGGACATGTTATGTGTATGTCATGTTATGTGTATGTCATGTGGAGCACATGTTATGTGTATGTTATGTGTATGTCATGTTATGTGGAGAACATGTTATGTGTATGTCATGTGGAGGACATGTTATGTGTATGTCATGTTTATGGCATGTTATGTGGAGGACTTGTTATGTGTGTGTCATGTTATGTGGAGGACATGTTATGTGGAGGGCATGTTATGTGGAGGGCATGTTATGTGGAGGACATGTTATGTGTACGTCATGTTATGTGGAGGACATGTTATGTGTATGTCATGTTTATGGCATGTTATGTGGAGGACATGTTATGTGTATGTCATTCTATGTGTAGAAGAACATGCTATGTGTAGGACATGCTATGTACATGTCATGTTATGTGAAGAAGAACATGCTATGTGTAGGACATGCTATGTACAACATGTAATTCATGGCATGTCCTACATAAGATGTTCTACACACAGCTGGTTGCTTTTTGTGTGACACAGGCTGCATGTAAGGAGCGACTCCGCTGGGGACACCTAATAGCATCTGGTGGCAGGCGACACGCTCAGGGCTCCCACTGATTCTGCATTATGGTGAGTTGAATGATTTAATTTTATATTACAATGTAATAATAGTAATAATGCTCTTAAATCATCCTGACACCATGACAACCATGGTGCCGGGATGGTTGAAGTGCTAACACCAGGTGTTTGGAGTATCTTTATCTGCTGATTGTTAAACTTTCTAGAATACACATATTTCTATTGTTGTGTAGGATCTGGGGCTACCGTCCCTCCATCCCTCTGTCCCTCTCCCTCCATCCCTCCTTCATCTCAGACGCTAACTACACCACCTTAGAGCCACACCCGCTATTTAGCTGAAACCACGCCCTTTTTCACCAAATGGGAGGGGTCAAAAAGGAAGGGCGGGGTCCAGTGCCCCCCCATCCTAAAACTTCACCAGCCGCCACTGAAGACCACCAAATATCGAGCCTTCCTCTTGTTTGCATCTCCAACATCTATCAGAAATCTAGGGAGAAAATTTATGTAATAGGGTGGGAGTTCTATACCATCTAGAGATGATTTTGAAGCCACACTCTTGGGTGGCTACATTTAGAGATCCTTTACGTATAGATTGTTTCCTAGATCTCTTCTGTTAGATTTATATCAAGGTCTCGTTCCCAAGCTTGACATGACGCCCTGGAGAAATCCATTTTACCCTCAAAGAGTGAGTTGTAGAGAGTAGAAATGATGTGTCTTTGTGTTTTTTTTTTTTTTGTGCATAGGTCTTCTAACGTTGTAAGGGGTCTTGTCCAAGATTGAGCTGTCTCATTTCTGGTCAAAAAGTGTCTAATTTGAATATAGTTTCAATGTGCGAACACGATTGGGTTAATGTCTTTGTTTAGTTAGTCTCTAGATGAAAGTTTGCCATTCTTAAATAAATGTTTGATCAGGATTTCTTCATGAGGTAAAATATTTGCCAGGAAATTTTTCTCTAGGCCTGGGGGAAAATCTGGGTTGTTTCTAAATGGTGTGAGTGGGCCAAGCCATGGAGATGTGTTAGTAGTTTTGAAGGTGTTATGGAAAATTTCTAATGTAGGACCTATGATGAGGGGATGAGCTTTGATATCTTTTGAGTGATGTTTTGGATGTATCCATGGAAGAGATTTTATTTGTTGGGAGAGTTGTAGATGCTCTAAGGTCACCCAGTCTTTAACTGCTCCGTGGATGTTCCAATCTACAATTCGTGCTAAGAGAGCTGCTTGATGATATTTTCGTAGGTCAGGTAGCGCTTGCTATTCCACCTTTTATTTTTGGGTAGATTTAGTCTAGTAAGTTTAACTTTAGGAGGTTTACTCCTCCAAATAGAGGTGGAGCAAGCTTTATGAAAGGATATGAAGAATGATGATGGTAGTCTAATGGGAATTGTTTGCATAGCATATAAAAATCGGAGGTAGGATTGTCATCCTAATTAATGAAGCTCTGCCGAACCAAGATATGTTAAAAGAGTTCCATCTTTTTAAATCATCATGTGTTTATTTTAGGATGGGCGTGAAGGTAAGTTTGAAGAGATCCTTTAAGTTTATGGGGATTTCAATTCCTAGATAAGTTATGTTTTGTTTGGCCAATGCGAAGGGAAAGTTTTTTTTTTACATGATTCTACTGAGCTTGGTGGTAATGTGATATTGAGGGCGTTGGATTTTGAATGGTTGATCTTTAAGTTTGATAGTAATTGGAAGCTTTCCAGGTCTTGTACCAGATTAGGTATATAAAGAGAAGCATATCATCCGCAAAAGCTGTGACTTTATATGTATGGTTTTGGATCTCTATTCCCTTAATATCTGGATTGGTTCTAATTTTGTTTAAAAGGACGTGAGGACGAACAGTAGTGGGGATAAGGGGCATCCCTGTCTTGTGCCGTTCCGTAGATTGAAGGCGTTCGACAGGTGGCCATTAACACGAACTTGAGCTGTTGGGTTCGAATATAGCGCTCGGATATAGGCTCTCATTTGAGGTAAAATACCAATATGTTTTAATACAGCGTCAATATAGTCCCAGGCCACTCTGTCGAACGCCTTCTCAGCATCTAGGGAAAGAAAGAATCCTTGTTTCTTTATGGATGTTAGCCAGTGATTTATATTTAATGCTTTGATTGTATTATTACGTCCTTCTCTACCTGGGATAAATCCCACTTGATCAAGGGATATAAGGGAAGTTAATAAAGGGAGAAGTCTATTAGCTAGTATCTTGGTATATATCTTTACGTCCACATCAATTAGGTTAAATTGGTCTGTAGTTAGTGACCTGATTTCTATTTGCCTTCTTGGGGTATCACAGTTACCCTGTTTCCCTGAAAATAAGACCTAGCGTGATTGTCAGTGATGGCTGCAATATAAGCCCTACCCCCCAAATAAGCCCTACCCTGTTTCCCCCGAAAATAAGCTATACCCTGAAAATAAGACCTACAAGGACTTTAACTAGGGCTTATTTGGGGGGTAGGGCTTATATTGCACCCATCACCGACAATCACGCTAGGTCTTATTTTCGGGGAAACAATGTGTGCTTCTAATAGTTGTTTTGGGGGTTGTTCGGAGTGTAGTGATTGAAAGGTTTTCAGAAATCTTGGTTTCAGTATATTAGTAAATGTCTTGTATTATTGTAGGGGTAAGCCATCAGGTCCTGGAGCTTTGCCTATTTTCATATCTTTGATTGCTTTGTCAAATTCTGGGCCAGAGATAGGTGCTTCTAGTTCTTGGGCTGTCTTTTCAGCTATTTTAGGTGGGCTATATTTCTCTAGGAATTCTTGGATAAGCTTTTTTCTTTTGTCTGTATTGCGCGGGCATTTAGGGTTGGATGGAATGTTTGTATAGGGTTTGGTAATAAAGTTTGAACTGCTTAGCTATCTCTTCATTTGACAAATGTGGTATGCCTTTTTTTATCCCTTATTTGATGAATTGTGGAAGCAACTTTTTTGTTCTGAACTGCTTTTGCTAACAATTGATGTGATGAAGTCTCATGGTTCTCGTTTTGTGAGAAGTGGTCTTTTAGCGTGTCATTGAAATGTATTACATCTATAGGGTCCTTGAGGATGGTAGTGTTTTAGTCTCCATGATTTAGTTAGAGTATTTTTCTCTGGGAGAGTCAGTGTGATTGTGATAGGGTGATGGTCAGAAACAGGGCTTGTTTTTTCAGCGGGAACGCAGTTCCGGCACCTCCAGCACTGACTGTATGTAATGGTAAGGGGGGCTGGGGTGTGCTGTAGGGTCTATTGATGCTGGCTGCTGAGGGATTTATTCCAACTTGAGGGGATCTATTTTTGCAGGGGGGTCTATTCTTACAGGTGGGGGACCTATTGTTGCTGGGGGTGGGTCTTATATCGCTAAGGGATCCATTATGGCTGGGAGAGATCTACTCTTGAGGGAGGGGGCTATTGTTGCTGGCTGCTGGAGAGTCTATTGATGCTGGCTGTGAGGAGCTCTGTTATTGCTGCTGGGGGGTTTTGTTTCGGGTGGCCCATTGTTAACGTTGGGATCTATTGTTGCTAGAGGGGGCTTTATTGTTTCTGGCTACAGGGGATCTATTTTACCCCTTTTCTTGTTACCGATAACAAATTCCATTCAGATTACACCACAAAATGATACTTGGTTCTGTATTCTCTAAAAGGGCAGTAATGGGAGGTAGGCAGAGGGTGCTCGGAGGTGGGTAGAGGCAGAGAAATGGGGTGGCTCAGAAAGGGGGAGTTCCTGCACCTATTCTCTGTGAAAAAAAAGCCCTGGTCAGAAATAGTCATGGTTTCAATTGTTGAATTATTCAATGGTTCCAGGTAAGGTTGTGATGTAAAAACGTAGTCAATTCTAGAGTATTTTTGGTGAACAGTAGAGAAATATGTAAAATCTTTAGTTTGAGGGTTTAGGGTTCTCCAGGTGTCATGTAGCATTAGTTCCTGTAGTCAATGGCGTCCCTAGGGGGGGGGGGCAGAGGGGGCCCTGACACCCCCAACATTTTTACAAAAGCAATGTCTAAGAGGGAGAGTGTCCCCAGTCAGCTCCTCCCCCCTTCCTCTGCTTGCTGACACTGCATAATGCGAGCGCTCGCACAACCACGGCCGCCCGATCTGCTCCTTCCCCTACATCCTTATTGGCAGGGAGAAGAGCGAGTTGCAGGAAGTACTCCACCAGGACTCTCAGTTACTGAAAAAACAGACTGATTTCTCCCATCCTTAGGACAGGAGAACCAGCCTGTATAAAATTCCAAGAGATGCCAGACCAGCGCTGTCAATAGCAGGGGCAGGACAGCAAGAAGAGGCTGGGGAACCCCACAGTGGCAGAACACCAGGGCCCCGGTGGCAAGACAACCTTTGCAACCCTGATAGTTCTCCCACTGCTTTGGACCCTTATATTTTCATGGTATGTTGGTGACATATATCTCTTGTTATCTGCCACCCTGGGGGGGTCCCTATACAGTAGTACAGGGCCCCAGGAGATATATATATATATATATATATATATATATATATATATATATATATATATAATTGCATTTTTATAGTTGCCCCCCTACTTTTGTCCCTGTTCCCCCATGTGCCCCCCCAAATATGAAATATGGAGACCCACTGCCTGTAGTTGAACTTTAATTTGTTTCAGTGCTCTATAAGGGAGGCTCGATGTTCCATTCAAGGTTGTCTATGAGGGGTTTAAAGGGATATTAAAGTCTCCTCCTAAGATAAGAATGCCTGAGGCGAAAGTCGTCCGCAGATCTTTTATCTCACGAAAGAACGCTACGTGCTTCGCGTTAGGGGCATAGACGTCGGCTATTGTAATGGGGTGTGAGCCCATTTTCCCGTTCAAGAATATGTATCTCCCCCCCAGGATCAAGCATTGAGTCTTGTATCTGGAATGGTAGCTGTTTGGATAACAATATAGAAAATCCTTTAGTTTTCCTTTCTGGATTGGTGGCGTGGAATACTGTACTGGAAATCTATCGTCTTGTATTTTTGGAACTTTGTCAGATTTAAAGTGAGTTTCTTGTATACAAAAAAATGTTTGCTTTTTGCTTATGGAATTAATTAAGAAATTTGGTTCTTTTTTCAGGAATGTTAATTCCTTTTGCATTTACTGAAATAAGTTTTATTGATAATGGAATGTTTTGTTGTTTATGGGTAGACATCTTGGATGTTAGCTATCAAGCTTTTAAGCCAATATTTTATAAGAGGTTGTGTCAAGGATCTAGGTTTTTTTTGAAGATGTAGTTTACTTTATCTGCTCGTTTTCTTGTTAGTCTGGGACCTGTACGTAGAGTTGGAGGGGGGGGGGGTAGGGGTAAGGGGGGTTAAGTGTTCCGGAGGTAGGTTTAGACCAGCTAGTCTACTCTATTAATGAGGTCCGGTAAGTTCACAGGGCAAAGAAAAGTTTCACCCTTTGTGTGGGTTTGAGATCTAAGTAGATCCAAGTGGAGTCTTATTGTACTTACTGTATATACTCGAGTATAAGCCGAGTTTTTCAGCACATTTTTTTGTGCTGAAAATGCCCCCCTCGGCTTATACTCGAGTCAAGCACTTTTCTGCAGCAGAGAATGACATTTTACAAACTGAATTTGGGCCCAGTATCTCGGGGCCACTTAGAGCAGGGAACCCCAAATTTGGTGTGTGAACCCAGTGGAACTAGCACTACAACATATCCAAAGCTGGGGTTCCTAGCGCCAAGTGGCCCCAAGATACGGGGCCCCAAAATCGGTTCAGAAAACGTAATTCTCTGCTGCAGAAAAGTGCTTGACTTTTTCCGAACCGACTTTGGGGCCCCGTACCTCGGGGCCACTTGGTAAGGGCCGTCTTTAAGGCAGGGCAAAAGGGGCAGCTGCCCTGGGCCCTGTCATTGTTGTGGGGCCCAAAGCAGCTGCCTCATACTTGCCAACTATCCCAGTTTAAATCCCCTTGTCCCTTGAAGTTTTAGTCCCATGCTGTGTCCTGATATCTCAGTGTAAAGTGCTGCTACTAATGCTGCCCAGCTCTGCCCTATTGTTGTGTACAGATGACTCACCTGCAGACCCTGTGTTTACATGTAAATAACTGTCTTTCATATGTAAACAATGGCAGCATTCATAAGTAAATAGCAGCTGCATTCATACGTAAATAGCTGAGGCCGGTGGCATTGATATGTAAATAAAGGCAGCATTCATATGTATATCATGCCCCCCTGCAGTGAGGAGGTGTCAGAGAATTCCCTTGGGCAGATGCGCTGTTGGTGGGCATCGCGGCGCGTCGGCGCGCGTCGGCGGGCGCGCGCGCCCGGTGTTTGGCGCCAACCTGCCTATTTAGGCCATCTGCACAGGGGGCTCGGTGCTGTCCGATCTTCAGCTTCCTGTGTTCCTGCTTCCTGCTTCCTGCTTCCTGTTTCCTGTTGTTTCCGATCTCCTGACCACCGGCCTGTCTCTGTTCCTCCTTGTTTGCTGCCTGCCACTGATCCCGGACCGTCCTGACTATGAATCTGCCTGCTCCTCTGTACTGCGTTGCCCGCCTGCTGCCGACCTCTGCCTGTGACCCGACCAACCCGCTCCACTCCTGCTCTGCACCCACTGCCTGTGCTCCAGTTGACTGGTGTTCTCCATAACCATCTTAACCGGGATCTTCCTGCAGCTACCCGCCAGGCTCTCATACCACTCTGTGCTCCCGTGCCTCCTGTCCATACTACCAGGGGCCGGTAACCAGATACGTAAGGGAGGCCTCCCCCTGCTACATCGGGCTCACCTGTCTGCTACGTACAAGTCTGACAGTATCGGACAGCCATGTCCGAGCCCGAGCAGGGAACCTCCCCTATGGAGGAACTGTGTAGACACCTGGCGGGTCTCACGCAAGCTGTGAAGAGCCTCCAGGAAGGCTACACAAGGCTGGAAGAACAAGTCCAGGTCCTGTCAGCTCCAACCCGTCCACAAGCTGCTTCATCGGCCGGAGCGCCATCTGCACCCTCAGTAGTTATGCTACCTCCAGAGCCTAAGGTACCCGTACCCGAAAGATTTGCTGGGGACCGCAGTAAATTTCGTGCCTTCCGCAATGCCTGCGAGCTATACTTTGCCCTGCAACCTCGCACTTTTTCCTTGGAGGCGACCAAGGTGGGCTTTGTGATCTCCCTCTTGTCTGGTGAACCACAGACCTGGGCTCACCGCCTCCTGGAACAGAAGTCTGGAGCACTGGACGACCTTGATGCCTTTTTCACCGTCATGTCCCAGTTATATGAGGATCCTCAGGTAACAGCGACTGCCGAAGCCGCCCTGCACGCCCTTCAACAGGGGCGTAGAGCCGCAGAGGACTATGTGGTGGAATTTAGGCAGTGGAGTTCCGACACTGGTTGGAATGATGCGGCTTTACGTTATCAATTCCGCATGGGGTTGTCTGATCCCCTGAAGGATGAGTTAGCACGGGTCGGTGTACCCCAAACCTTGAATGAACTCATCAATCTGGCTATTCAGATCGACCCACGCCTCAGAGAGCGTCGCACCGAGAGGTCTACCAGCCAATTCCGCCCTACCTGGATGCTACCCAAGGTTCCAAGCTCTCCCAGCCAGTCCTTCCCGGCACCGGCCACATCAGTTCCTGACACCTCCGAACCAATGCAACTCGGGCTATTCCGCCCTTCTCTCGATCCAGAAGAACGCCAACGCCGAAGAGTTAACAATCTCTGCATGTACTGTGGGAGCCTGGACACTACGTGAGGTCTTGCCCAAACAAGACACGTAAGTCGCTTAAGTCGCTGCCCATCTCTTCAATTTGTGCACCTGCTTTCTCTAAACCTGTTCATCATCTTGCTCTGTCTATCACCCTACAGCTTCCAGGAAAGATTATTCCAGCTACAGTCATTATTGATTCAGGAGCCTGCAGCTGTTTTATTGATCTGACCTTCGCTGCCAACCATCACATTCCTCTCCAGTCCAAAGTCCGGGGACTCTCGGTACATCTCGCAGATGGCTCCTCTCTTCGCTCCGGCCCTGTCATGCAGGAAACCATTCCTTTGTTGGCCACCATGGGCCCTAACCATCAAGAACTTCTGCGCCTGGATGCCATCTCCTCTCCCCTTTTTCCCATCATATTGGGGATACCATGGTTACAGGCCCATAACCCCAGCATTGACTGGTCCAGTGGAGAAGTCAAGTTCTTTTCTCATTACTGCCGACAACACTGCTTACATACAAATTCTGCTGAGTCTACCCAATTACTCTGTTTAGACACCGAATCCGAGCTTCAACAGGTGGTCCCTGCACCCTATTGGGACTTTCTGGACGTCTTTAGCAAAAAAGGAGCAGAGGCCTTACCTCCTCACAGGCCTTACGATTGCCCAATTGAGCTATTACCTGGAGCAGAAGTTCCCTTTGGAAGGATTTTCCCACTGACAGAGCAGGAGCTGGATACTCTAAAAATATACATCGACGAGAACCTGAAGAAAGGGTTTATCCGCCCATCTACCTCTCCGGCCGGGGCTGGCATATTCTTTGTGGAGAAAAAGGACCATTCCTTGCGTCCTTGTATCGATTATCGGGAATTGAACAAAGTAACAATCAAGAACCGTTACCCTCTACCCTTAGTGCCGGAACTCTTCCAGAGATTAGGATCCGCAGTAATCTTTACCAAGCTACATCTCCGTGGTGCCTACAACCTGATCCGCATTCGAGAAGGAGATGAGTGGAAGACAGCTTTTCGCACCAGATTTGGACATTATGAATACCTTGTCATGCCCTTCGGTCTGTGCAACGCACCTGCTACGTTCCAACATTTTGTCAACAACATCTTCCGTGACTTCCTGGATCTTTATGTTATTGTCTACCTAGATGATATCCTGATCTTTTCCTCCTCAGTCTCAGATCATCGCAGGCATGTCAGAAATGTGTTAGCTCGTCTCAGGCAGCATGGACTTTATGCTAAACCAGAAAAATGCCAATTCGAACTTCAAAGCATCCAGTTTTTAGGCCTAATCATTTCTGTTGATGGTATAAAAATGGATCCGCAGAAAGTATCTGCCATTCTGGAGTGGCCCGCTCCCTCCGATAAAAAAGGGGTTCAAAGGTTCATCGGCTTTTCGAACTTTTACAGGAAGTTCATTAGGGGCTTCTCTACAATAATTGCCCCCATCACCGAAATAACCAGACAAGGGAATCGATTCCAGTGGTCCCCTGAGGCACAATCTGCCTTCGAAAAACTCAAGGAGCTGTTCACCTCCGCCTCAATCTTAAAACACCCGGATCCTGCTCTACCATTTGTCCTTGAAGTGGACGCTTCGGAGGTCGCAGTCGGAGCTGTTCTGTCCCAACGGCAAGGCCCAAAGGCCCTTCTCTACCCAGTGGCCTTTTTCTCCCGCAAACTCTCTTCAGCGGAGAGAAATTATGATGTTGGCGATCGGGAGCTTCTGGCCATTAAATCCGCTTTGGAGGAGTGGCGTTATCTACTGGAGGGTGCAGCACACCCTATCCTGGTCTACACGGACCACAAAAATCTGGAGTATCTCCGAACTGCCAAAAGACTGAAACCTCGACAAGCAAGATGGGCTCTATTCTTCTCCAGATTTCAGTTTCATATAACGTACAGACCTGGTTCCAAGAATACCAAGCCGGATGCTCTTTCTCGTATGTTCCCTGATTCTGGCAAACCTGAGCATCCGGACACCATTCTTTCATCCGGAAATTTTCTTTTGCTTCAAGTGGATCTGTTATCCCGCATAAAACAAGCTTCTTTAAATTGGACCCCAAGTTCCGGAGAGGTGGTGAGGGCCCAGGATGGTCTTTTTTGGCACAAGGGTAAAATCGTAGTCCCTGAAGATTTGAGGGTGGCAGTGCTGGAGCTCTGCCATGATCATAAGATGGCTGGACATTTCGGTGTGCTGAAGACAACGGAGTTAGTGCAGCGCACATTTTGGTGGCCTTTGTTAGTGAACGACTGCAAGAGCTATGTAGAATCTTGTACCACCTGTGCCTGGAACAAGAATAGCCGGACTAGAGCCTGGGGTCTGTTAAAGCCATTACCCGTCCCGGAAAGACCGTGGAAGATGATATCAATGGATTTCATTGTAGAGCTTCCCCAGTCAGAGGGCTTCTCTACCATCTTTGTCGTCGTAGACAGGTTAACCAAGATGGCTCACTTCCTGCCGATGAAGGGCACACCTTCGGCCATGGAGACAGCAAGGGTCTTCATTAAAGAGATTGTCAGGTTGCACGGAGTCCCATCGAACATCATATCTGATCGTGGTGTTCAGTTCACCTCACGGTTCTGGAAGGCTCTCTGTAACTCCCTGGAAATCGAGCTGGCACTCTCCTCCGCTTATCATCCCCAGACTAATGGGCAGACGGAGAGAACTAATCAAACTTTGGAGCAATACCTCCGTTGTTTTTCATCTTTCTCTCAGGACAACTGGGTCTCTCTGCTGCCAATCGCTGAGTTCTCCTATAACAACTCTCTACATTCGGCCATTAAGCAAACACCGTTTTTTGCCAATTACGGATTCCACCCGTCTTTTCTGCCCAGGTCTTTACCTGAATGTGCAATCCCTGCGGTCTCTGAGACCATGGACTTCTTTCTTTGTAACAACAAACTCTTGCAGGACACCATGGCTAAGACCCAAGAGTATAATAAAAAGATGTTTGACAGGAAGAGGCGGGGAGAGCTCATCCTGGAACCTGGCAACCAGGTTTGGTTATCCACGACCAATATAAGAATGGCCTGCCCTTCAAGGAAATTGGGCCCCAAATTCTTGGGTCCGTTCGCAGTCAAGAAGAGGATTAACAATGTGGCCTACGAACTCAATCTACCTAGTACTCTGAAGATTCATCCGGTCTTTCACATTTCATTGTTGAAACCTGTTGTACCCAACACTTTTGCTGGTCGAAGTACTGACCCACCAGAACCCATAATTGTCGATAGCAAGGAAGAATTCGAGGTGGAGGCTATTTTGGATTGCAGGAAAAGACGCAACCAGTTGCAGTATTTGATCAAATGGAGGGGGTACGGACCAGAGGATAACTCCTGGGAGCCAGAGGGCAACTTACATGCCGAAGAGCTTCTGAGGTCTTTTAGGAGTACCCACGCTTCCAAATTGGCACAGTTGGACATCTGGAGGCTGCCCTTGAGGGGGGGCACTGTCAGAGAGTTCCCTTGGGCAGATGCGCTGTTGGTGGGCATCGCGGCGCGTCGGCGCGCGTCGGCGGGCGCGCGCGCCCGGTGTTTGGCGCCAACCTGCCTATTTAGGCCATCTGCACAGGGGGCTCGGTGCTGTCCGATCTTCAGCTTCCTGTGTTCCTGCTTCCTGCTTCCTGTTTCCTGTTGTTTCCGATCTCCTGACCACCGGCCTGTCTCTGTTCCTCCTTGTTTGCTGCCTGCCACTGATCCCGGACCGTCCTGACTACGAATCTGCCTGCTCCTCTGTACTGCGTTGCCCGCCTGCTGCCGACCTCTGCCTGTGACCCGACCAACCCGCTCCACTCCTGCTCTGCACCCACTGCCTGTGCTCCAGTTGACTGGTGTTCTCCATAACCATCTTAACCGGGATCTTCCTGCAGCTACCCGCCAGGCTCTCATACCACTCTGTGCTCCCGTGCCTCCTGTCCATACTACCAGGGGCCGGTAACCAGATACGTAAGGGAGGCCTCCCCCTGCTACATCGGGCTCACCTGTCTGCTACGTACAAGTCTGACAGGAGGGTGTGCTGTAACCTATAACAACCAATCAGTGAACTGTATTACTGTACAGTAATTTCTAGCAACCAATCAACAAGCAGAAATCATATGCTGTAACCTCTAGCAACTAATCAGTGAGCCTTAATGTGTGTTGTAACCTCTAGCAACCAGTCAGTAAGCAGTAATGATATGCTATAACCTCTGGCAACCAATCACAATCGCTGCCTGATCTTTTACAGTAAACTGATTTTAAGTCTAGCTGCTATTTATTGTATGTCTCAGAGCAGGTGGAGAGCAAAACTGCATGGGGGGGCCCCAAGAAAATTTTTGCCCAGGGTCCAATCAATATTAAAGACGGCCCTGCACTTGGTGCTAGGGCCGCTTAGTGCTAGGAACCCCACATTTGGTGTGTAAACCCAGTGGAACTAGCACTACAACATATCCAAAGCTGGGATTCCTAGCACCAAGTGGCCCTGAGATACGGGGCCCCAAAGTCGGTTCATAAAATGTCATTCTCTGCTGCAGAAAAGTGCTTGACATTTTCTGAACCGACTTTGGGGCCCCGTACCTCGGGGCCACTTGGTGCTAGGGCCGCTTAGTGCTAGGAACCCCACATTTGGTGTGTGAACCCAGTGGAACTAGCACTACAACCTATCCAAAGCTGGGATTCCTAGCACCAAGTGGCCCTGAGATACGGGGCCCCAAAGTCGGTTCAGAAAATGTCATTCTCTGCTGCAGAAAAGTGCTTGACATTTTCCGAACTGACTTTGGGGCCCCTTATCCCGGGGCCACTTGGTGCTAGAAACCCCAGCTTTGGATATGTTGAAGTGCTAGTTCTACTGGCTTTTGTTTTTGTTGTAGTGCTAGCTTTGGACATGTTGTAGTGCTAGTTCCACTGGGTTTACACACCAAATTTGGGGTTCCTAGCACCAAGTGGCCCGAAATACTGGGCCCCAAACTCAGTCAACTGTGTCCATTTGCAGCAATGTCATTTCGAGACCCTTTGGGTCCAGAGACCCCAAATTATGGCTGCAGCTAGGGGGCATCTAGGAACCCCTAACTACCAAGTTTAAAGTTCGGGGAACCTATGGCTGCAAATGGGCACAGTGAGGCTGCAAATGGGTATTGTGGACCCTCTTTTCCACTTGCAGTAGCTGCGCATTTCTCACCCTAGGCTTATTCTCGAGTCAATACGTTTTCCCAGTTTTTTGTGGTAAAATTAGGTGCCTCGGCTTATATTCGGGTCGGCTTATACTCGAGTATATACGGTATCTCTCTTTCTCTTAGCCTTTAAAGAAAGCAAGAAAGAGAGAGACATATCAATTCTTTTCTTTTTCTTCTTTTGTTTGGTTTAGCCAACAATGTGGAGCAGTTAGCTAAATCTAATGTTCTGGAGGTTCAGGGTTTAGGTGTAATACATTGAGTTTGGGGAAAGGTGCTATATTAGTAAGATTAGATATTATCTAATATTTTTTTGTAAGTTAAGAAGTTATGAAATCCTGTATTCTGGTGCGATATTGCATCAAGCCTTGTCATTTGGGGATATGCCATGCTTTCGAGACAGTGTGTGCCTAAACAAATGTACATTGATTAGATTATTTTAAGCAATTGTGTAATCTGGCCACTAGAGGGAGCCCTTGCCTAAGTAATTTTAGACTTCATGTAAATTGATCATCTATGATGTATAACTCAATGATATTTCAATTCTAGTGAATTATAACCAAGTTCTTAATGCAACTGTATAAACTTATGTCAAACATACAAAATACTGGTAAATCCTTGCTTCTATCATGTCGGCAGAAATATTTGGTGTATATGTAAGGCATCATGGTGGTAAAAGTTAATTGCAATTTATTATAATGTGTTGGAAGAAACCCAACTGCTGTTAGGGGATTTATCGATCGGTGTTAGGAGTCACCCATATGAGGTATTTGGAGGGAGGAGTAGATAGATTTGTAATGTATCACCTTATATGCTAATTATTAAGTTATATTTAATGTCTTTCACCATTATGTCTTTTGCTTATGTTCAGTTTGGTTAAACATTTAATTAACGGTAACAATAACTGATATTCTTTTTTCTTTAGTTCTAAGTGAACAGTACAAATATAACCATATCTTTAACCACTTCCCGCCCGGCCTATAGCAGACTGATGGCCGGGTGGTGGTTCAGTTATCCTGACTGGGCGTCATATGACGTCCAGCAGGATAACATGGTGCCGCGCGACCGTGGGGGGGCGCAGATCACGCCGATTGGTGGAGCGGTGTGTCAGTCACCGCTCCACCGATCTTGGTAAAGAGCCTCCAGCGGAGGCTCTTTACCACGTGATCAGCCGCGCCCAATCACAGCTGATCAATTGGAAAAGCCGTTGATCGCCTTTTCCTCACTCGCGTCTGACAGACGCGAGTAGAGGAGAGACGATCGGCGGCTCTCCTGACAGGGGGGGTCTGCGCTGATTGTTTATCAGCGCAGCCCCCCCTCGGATGCCCGCCCAGGACCACCAGGGAAGGGGGCAACATGTGTTATTTGTTATTTGTCCGTTATGGGACAGGAGCCCACAGAGTGGAATGGAGGGCTTAGGTGAGGCCGTGGCTGTGAGGCCTTCCCCCTGCGATGTCCGGAACATTGCGGGGATGTGGTTAATCTGTTGCTGGTTTGGTTCCTGGGGTCCGCGGGTGGTGGAGGAGCTCCGGTCTCCCTTCCCCATGTTTGGATTGTGGGTTTTTTGTCCTGTAGCCTGTGTTAGCAGCTCCAGTGTGCGGGAGTGCTGGGTTTAAGCGTCCATCTTGGACCGGAGTTAGACCACGCCTCCAACACTTTTTAATGACAATAACTTGCATATAAGCCTTTAAAATGAGCACTTTTGATTTTTCATGTTTGTGTCCCATAGACTTTAACAGTGTTTGCGTGTTCGAACAAAGTTTTTGCCTGTTCGCATGTTCTGCCGCGAACCAAACCGGGGGGGGGGGGGGGGGGGTTGTTCGGCTCATCCCTACTGGTAAATTGTCAGTCAGTAAAAATGTCCCAGTTATCATTGCTGGTCAGTGTGAAATGCCCCTGTACTCACCACCAATGTAACAGGGGGGATATGCAGAGTTTACAGTATATAAAAAATAACTGATTTGCTCACATCATTGTCATTGCAAAGTTACTCCTATGGACCGCTAACATCAAGACATTTCCCCCCAATGACCACCAAGGTGGGTCATTATTTTCCTCCCAGGAACCATTAACAATTTCCCTCTCCTCCCACTAATGTCAGGGATTGTCCTCCCAGGACAACAACCCTTCCACCCAGCCATCATTGTACTGTAGGACGGGCAGGAAGGTATTAACCACTTGCCTATTGGGCACTTTTACCCCCTTCCTGCCCAGACCATTTTTTTGTTCTGTGTGGCCCTTTGCCCTGCACCACTGCCAGCATCCCCTCCTCTCCCTCCTGATGATTGTTGTGGGCAGGGGCGTAACTAGAAATCACAGGGCCCCATAGGAAAATGTTGTATGGGGCCCCCCCTGCAAACAGCCCTCAGTGCGTTTAATGGGCACAGTGGCTGCGTTTGATGGCACAGTGGCTGCATGTGATGGGCACCGTGGCTTCATTTGATGGCACAGTGGCTGCGTTTTATGGCACCGTGGCTGCATTTGACGTGCACAGTGGCTGCATTTGACGGGCACAGTGGCTACGTTTTATGGCACAGTGGCTGCATGTGACAGGCACCGTGGCTGCGTTTTAGGGCACAGTGGCAGCGTTTGATGGGCACAGTGGCTGCATTTGATGGGCACTGTGGCTGCATTTTATGGCACAGTGGCTGCGTTTGGGCACAGTGGCTGTGTTTGACGGGCACAGTGGCTGCATTTAATGGGCACAGTGGCTGCGTTTGACAGGCACAGTGGCTGCGTTTTATGGCACAGTGGCTGCGTTTTATGGCACAGTGGCTGCGTTTGGGCACAGTGGCAGCGTTTTACGGGCACCGTGGATGCGTTTGATGGGCACAGTGGCTGCGTTTGATGGCACAGAAAATTACTTACAAGGTAAGGCCGAGGTTCATGTCAGGTGCAGTGTGGTCACACACAATTTCACAACTAGGCAGACAGGCTCTGTCAGGCAGCTCTTTTCAGAAACGCTCCTCTCGCTCTGCTCTCTCCCCTCCCTCTGAGCCACGCTGTCTAAAGACGGCAGAGGTGGGTGGATCCGAGCTGGTTTTCCAGCCGTGGAGGCAGCGTGCTATGAATGCTGGGGCAGCCGCGACCTCTGACGTCACTGGTTTCTAGGCGTGCCACAGCTTTGGCGGCCCGGTGCCTCTCGCCTCTTCTCTGTGGCAGCTTACAGCGCCGGGGCACGCACCCTCCTAGGATCGGTCCTGCTCACTGGGCCCCACTCAGCTGAGGGCCCCATAGCACCCGCGTGGGTCACTATGGCGGTAGTTCCGTCCCTGGCTGTGGGCCAATGGGAGATCTTTCAGGATGGAGAGTTGCAGAGGGCAGCAAATACGTCATATTTGGCCCCTTCCTTTCCTGAATGAGTGATCAGTGCATGTTCGTTCTTAACCGAAGCATAGTAGTCTGAGATTGAACAGGAAGGCTCCACACAGAGTGTCTAATGTTCATTCATCTTCCTGGAGCTTTTATCTGCAGATAAAAAGAATTGGGGACCTACAGTACTGTGCAAAAGTTTTTGGCAGGTGTGAAGAATGCTTTTCAGATATTGAAGTGTTAATAGATTATTTTTATCAATTAACTAACTGGAAAGTAAATGAACAGAAGAGAAATCCAAATCCAATCAGTATTTGGTGTGACCCTTAACCCTTTCATGCATGAATTATGAAAGTCACTGTCAAGATTTTTTTCCTCGGGGGTTTTTATCACTAAACAAATTGGTGGAAAAACCTGCGCTAGTGAGCAAAAACAGAGTGAATAAAAATACTTAAATATGTCAAGTGCAGCTGCAACAAAATACTTCAAATATCCATAAAGTAAAAAAACATATAAACAAAAATTGTGCGCTAGCATAAATATAACATATGATGAGTTCCTACACCTAAGTAGTTCCTTAGGGTAATACCCAGAGCTATAACATGTTTAAATCCCAGTACAAAGAGATAACAAAACAATAAAACATATCTCAATAAAAAATTAGTAAAAAAAAAGTCAAGATCTAAGTGTGCGATTGGACCCCCAATCGCTTGAAAGACACCACATTCAGTCCATGAAAGACAAGTTGGTAAAAAAACAAAGTATGTGAAGAGAAAAAGCTGTTCCTTTGGTGTGTCACATCAGGGTAGAAAAGTGAAAGATGCAGAAAAAACACTTCCAAGCCACCGATAGTTGCGGGAGAGGAGTAATGGATGTACCCTTACCCCACTTGTTGGACCTCCTCTGTGGCGAGGTCATACACGCTTGCAGATATAACCCTCTGCAGGGACAGATAGATATCGATGTCCGGGTCTTGTATACGAGCACCACCAACTCTAAGCTGATCTTACTGCTCCTCGTCTGTCCCAGCAACGTCTCCTCTCTACTTCCTCACCGTGAGGAAGTAGAGAGGAGACGTTGCTGGGACAGACGAGGAGCAGTAAGATCAGCTTAGAGTTGGTGGTGCTCGTATACAAGACCCGGACATCGATATCTATCTGTCCCTGCAGAGGGTTATATCTGGGTTATCATTATTATTATTTATTATTAATTCGTCCGTTCCTTTTTGTTTAGATGCCGCATTCGTTATTTTTGATAATTCGTAACTTGGGATAAATTCGTATTCGTTACGTTCACTAACGGCCGATTTTTGAAAACAAAATTGGAGATTTCTAAGAGATCTGAGTGGGATAAAAATCTCCAGTTCTGGGTCCAGATTTTGTGAATAGCCAACACAATGATAGGTGTGTGCAGGACTTTTTGTAGAGACCTGGTTCTGGGCTCCACCCCGGCAGACAGAGAAAGTCTGTGTATAGGAGTACAGGTGGGAGCCAGAGCAGCAAGGGGCTTCCAAGTTTATGGATCATGGTCCTAAATGGTACTGTGTAACGGTCTGTGGGGCCATAGTAATGGCCAGGAGGCTGAATGTTTTTGTTTTTTTTTTGGCTGGAAGACAAAATGCTGAATACCCCTTGTGTGGGAAACTCCTTAACCTCCTCAATACCTGACACCAGTGGTGTCGCTAGGGGGTGGCTTTTGGGGCTATGGCTCAGAATCTGGGGCCCATAGCCCAGAGTCTCTGTAGGGGTCCCCAAGGGGAGGGGATGCTCTCTGGGGACCCTGATGTAAGTAGGGGGGCTCTCTGGGGACCCTGATGCAAGGGGGGGCTCTCTGGGGACTCTGATTTTAAGGGGGAGGCTCTCTGGGGACCTTGATTTTAAGTGGAAGCCTCTCTGGGGACCCTGATGTAAGGAGGGCTCTCTGGGGACCCTGATGCAAGGGGGATGCTCTCTGGGGACTCTGATGTAATGAGGTGGCTCTGGGAACCCTGATGTAAGGGGGGGGCTCTCTGGGGACCCTGATGTAAGGGGGGCTCTCTGGGGACCCTGATGTAAGTGGGGGGCTCTCTGGGGATATACACAGACACGTATATTACTGTATATACATGTGTATGGCCACCCAAGCGTATGACTTTCTTTACTACACTGCTATGGACTCTAGACCCAGATCTTTTGTAGACCTAGCAACGCCCCTGCCGGGCACTAACACCCCCTTCCTGCCCAGGGCAATTTTCAGCTTTCAGTGCTGTTGTGCTTTGAATGAGAACTACTCAGTCATGTAACACTGTATACCCATATGACATTTTTATCAATTTTTTTTCACACAAATAGAGCTTTCTTCTGGTGGTATTTAATCACTTCTGAGTTTTTTTTTTATATTTTGCTACAAATGAAAAAAAAGACAGAAAATTTTGAAAACAAAATGTGTTTTTCTTAGTTTCTTAGTTGGCACCAGTATATTGCAGTGATGCCCAGCAATGCCACCCTTAGGGGCATCAGTGCCACCAATCAGTGTCATCAGTGCCACCCATCAGTGTCCATCGGTGCCACCAGTCAGTGCCCATCCATGCTCATCAGTGCCCACCTATCAGTGCCCATCAGTGCCCATCCGTGCCACCTATCAGTGCCACCCATAAGTACCCATCAGTGCCACCCATAAGTACCCATCAATGCCACCTACGAGTGCCCATCAGTACCGCCTATGAGGGCCCATCGGTGCCACCTATGAGTGCCCATCAGTGCCGCATACCAGTGCCACCTATCAGTGCCCATCAGTGCCACCTATCAGTGCCCATCAGTGCAACCTATCAGTGCCCACCATCAGTGCCCATCATCAGTGCCCATCATTGCCACCTCATCAGTGCCACCTCATTGGTGCCACCTCATCTGTGCCCATCAGTGCCGCCGTATCAGTGCCCATCAGTGCAGCCATATTAGTGCCCATCATTGAAGAAGAAAACGTACTTATTTACAAAAATTTTTAACAGAAACAAAGAAAAACTTGTTTATTTTCAAAATTTTCAGTTTTTTTATTTGTTGCGCAAAAAATAAAAACCGCAGAGGTGATCAAATACCACCAAAAGAAAGCTCTATTTTTGGGAACAAAATGATAAAAAAATTGTTTGAGTACAGTGTAGCATGACCGCGCAATTGTCATTCAAAATACAACAGCACTGAAAGCTGAAAATTGGTCTGGGCGGGAAGGTGTCTAAGTGCCTGGTATTGAAGTGGTTAAATAATGAATTTTTTCCCAAAAATGTCATATTAACAAGTCATTTCTCACACACAGCATATGCATAATTCCAATACCACCCAAAAATACATTCTGCTACTCCTCCTGAGTATGGCATAATCACATGTGAGACGTTTTCACAGCCTGGCCAACATCCAAGGAGTACCTTCAGGCGTTTTCCAGTTTAAGACCAGGCCTTTAAGATAAGTATATTTTCTAGAAAAATAAAATGGTGGGTTTTGGAATTTTTTATGTCATACGATATTTGCGCAGCAATTTTTCTAATGCAATTTTACACACTAATGCATACAGTAGAGTGCATCTAGAAAGTATTCCCAAAGCTTCACTTTTTCAACATTTTGTTATGTTATGGCCCTCATAATGACAATGTGAAAGAAGTTTGTTTGAAATCTTTGCATATTTATTAAAAATAAAAAAGGAAAAAATCCCATGTACATAAGAGCTCCTTCACACCGAGCCGCCCATATCGTTGGCGGTAAAACGCCGCTATTTTTAGCGGCATTTTACTGTCAGATTAGCGGCGCATTTCGGCCGCTAGTGGGGTGCTTTTACCCCCCGCTAGCGGCAGAGAAAGGGTTAAAACCGCCCGCAATGCGCCGCAATAGCGGCATTTTGCTGACGGTATCCCAGCGCTGCCCCATTGATTTCAATGGGGAGCAGTGGTGGAGGAGCGGTAAACACACCACTCCTTTACCACTCCAAAGAAACTGCTGACAGGACTTTTCCTGACCGAGAGCTTTCACACTGGAGACAATGCTGCAGCTGTTTGAGGGCGGATTGCAGGCGCTATTTTTAACGCTATAATGCCTGCAAAACGCCCTAGGTGTGAAAGGGGTCTTAGTATCACAGGCTCCGCCCATGTACATAAGTATCACAGGCTCCTCCTATGTACATAAGTATCACAGGCTCCTCCCATGTACGTTAGTATCACAGACTCCTTCCATGTACATAAATATCACATGCTCCTCCCATGTACATAATTATCACAGACTCCTCCCATATACATAAGTATCACAGACTCCTCCCATGTAAATAAGTATCACAGACTCCTCCAATGTACATAAGTATCACAGACTCCTCCCATGTACATAAGTATCACAGACTCCTCCCATGTACATTAGTATCACAGGCTCCTCCCATGCACCTCCCATGTACATATGTATCACAGGCTCCTCCCTTGTACATAAGTATCACAGACTCCTCCCATGTACATAAGTATCACAGACTCCTCCCATGTACATAAGTATCACAGACTCCTCCTATGTACATAAATATCACAGACTCCTCCCTTGTACATAAGTATCACATGCTCCTCCCATGTTCCTCCCATGTATATAAGTATCACAGACTTCTTCCATATACATAAGTACAACAGGCTCCTCCCATGTACATAAGTATCACAGGCTCCTCCCATGTACATAAGTATCACAGGCTCCTCCCATGTACATAAGTATCACAGGCTCCTCCCATGTACATAAGTATCACAGGCTCCTCCCATGTACATAAGTATCACAGGCTCCTCCCATGTACATAAGTATCACAGGCTCCTCCCATGTACATCAGTATCACAGACTCCTCCCATGTACATAAGTATCACAGGCTCCTCCCATGTACATAAGTATCACAGGCTCCTCCCATGTACATAAGTATCACAGGCTCCTCCCATGTACATAAGTATCACAGGCTCCTCCCATGTACATAAGCATCACAGGCTCCTCCCATGTACATAAGTATCACAGACTTCTCCCATGTACATAAGCATCACAGGCTCCTCCCATGTACATAAGTATCACAGACTCCTCCCATGTACATAAGCATCACAGGCTCCTCCCATGTACATAAGTATCACAGACTTCTCCCATGTACATAAGTATCACAGGCTCCTCCCATGTACATAAGTATCACAGGCTCCTCCCATGTACATAAGCATCACAGGCTCCTCCCATGTACATAAGTATCACAGACTTCTCCCATGTACATAAGCATCACAGGCTCCTTCCATGTACATAAGTATCACAGACTTCTCCCATGTACATAAGTATCACAGGCTCCTCCCATGTACATAAGTATCACAGGCTCCTCCCATGTACATAAGCATCACAGGCTCCTCCCATGTACATAAGTATCACAGACTTCTCCCATGTACATAAGTATCACAGGCTCCTTCCATGTACATAAGTATCACAGGCTCCTCCCATGTACATAAGTATCACAGGCTCCTCCTCCCATGTACATAAGCATCACAGACTCCTCCAATGTACATAAGTATCACAGGCTCCTCCCATGTACATAAGTATCACAGGCTCCTCCCATGTACATAAGCATCACAGGCTCCTCCCATGTACATAAGCATCACAGGCTCCTCCTGTGTACATAAGCATCACAGGCTCCTCCTATGTACATAAGCATCACAGGCTCCTCCCATGTACATAAGTATCACAGGCTCCTCCCATGTACATAAGCATCACAGGCTCCTCCTGTGTACATAAGCATCACAGGCTCCTCCCATGTACATAAGCATCACAGGCTCCTCCTGTGTACATAAGCATCACAGGCTCCTCCCATGTACATAAGTATCACAGGCTCCTCCTATGTACATAAGCATCACAGGCTCCTCCCATGTACATAAGTATCACAGGCTCCTCCTATGTACATAAGCATCACAGGCTCCTCCCATGTACATAAGTATCACAGGCTCCTACCATGTACATAAGTATCACAAGCTCCTCCCATGTACATAAGTATCACAGGCTCCTCCTCCCATGCACATAAGCATCACAGGCTCCTCCCATGTACACAAGCATCACAGGCTTCTCCCATGTACATAAGCATCACAGGCTCCTCCCTTGTACATAAGCATCACAGGCTCCTCCCATGTACATAAGCATCACAGACTCCTCCCATGTACATTAGTATCACAGGCTCCTCCCATGTACATAAGTATCACAGGCTCCTCCTCCCATGTACATAAGTATCACAGGCTCCTCCTCCCATGTACAGAAGTATCACAGGCTCCTCCCATGTACATAAGTATCACAGGCTCCTCTTCCCATGTACATAAGTATCACAGGCTCCTCCCATGTACATAAGTATCACAGACTCCTCCCATGTACATAAGTATCACAGGCTCCTCCTCCCATGTACATAAGTATCACAGGCTCCTCCCATGTACATAAGTATCACAGGCTCCTCCCACGTACATAAGTATCACAGCCTTTGCCATGACACTCAGAATTGAGCTCAGGTCCATCCTGTTTCCCCTGATCATCCTTGAGATGTTTCTACAACTTTATTGGAGTCCACCTGTGGTGAATTCAGTTGATTGGACATCCCTAGATGTGCAGCCTACGGCTGAGACATCCATCTTTACATACACACTGATCCCCATCCTTTTTCATTCTTACTCAGTCATTTCCTTCCTTTCTTTACAGCCTTTCCTGTGCTCTGTGGCCTGGTTGCTGACTCCCGCCTGATGGTGTTTTGGGGTGCTCCGATCCTACTGGCGGCTGTGACCCATGGGTCTGGGGGAAGGTTCTCTGCCTCAACCCCGGGTGAGACTTTGTTGACCCAGACCACTGACTAACCGCATCACATTGGTCGTTTTTGACCAATGTATTGTTTGTGAGTATCATTGAAACTTACATTTCCCCTGTACTTACTTTCCATCAACTTAAAGTGTCTATATACTAATAGATGTTTCATTGTTCCAATCTCTAGTTAATTTGCATCTGACTCCTGATGATTGGTTGAAAGCCAAGAAATGCGTTGAGTTACCAACCTATGGATGCACACATTGTTTTATCATAAAATAATTCTTTTTCTGAAATTGTACCTATTGTATGAATTATGTTCATTGTTTGATTGCCTGTATATGCTGAACTATGTCCTACGATGTATTTTGTAATTTAGAACCATGTCCAACGATGAATTTTAATAAACCATTTTGTACCATAAGTATCTTGGAAATCCTTTGGGATTATGATATTCCAGGCGTCATGAATAAGTATGGACATTACATTATGGACTATAGATATAGTACTGATTTCAGGTCAATTCAATTTTGACTCTGACCAATTAGTTTATACAACCACTGACATGTCTCATGCAAAGTCCCGCTACTATCCCTCTCTTTTTTGCTTTAAATAACTGGGATGGAGACATGTCAGTGCATTTATTGGTGTGGACAAGTCACAACTCCTTTTTTATAAAAATATATAGTTGAACATACGACCAATATAAATTGTACCATTGTACTCTAGCAAATGAATATTTACATGGTTAAAAAGTTCTCACAGAATAATAACAAGATATATAGATTTACGAATAAACATGGGCGAAGAGAATTGTCCCATAGTTTCAAAGTAAAAAATCTATAAAAGATTTTTTACTTTTTCTTTTATAGATTTTTTTACTTTGAAACTATGGGACAATTCTCTTATATATTCATTTGCTAGAGTACAATAATACAATTTATATTGGCTGTATGTTCAACTATATATTTTTCTGTAAATATGCTATCTTGAGATATATATATATATATATATATATATATATATATATATATATATATGTGTCCCCACATGGAGGGGCCCTGTTTCTTGTCCCCTCTTTGGTTACCTGTTCTGGGCTGCATGCAGTGTTGGGCCTCACCAAAGTGATCTTTTTATTTATATGTACAGTGGAACCTTGGATTACGAGCATAATCCGTTCCAGGAGAATGCTTGTAATCCAAATCGCTCGCATTTTAAAGCGAGTTTCCCCATAGAAGTCAATGGAAACGAAGATAATACGTTCCGCATTGGCTTCTATTACTTGCAATACCGCATGTGGCCAGAGGTGGGGGGGGCACTGAAGAGCCTCAGAAATACTCGGGGACAGCTCAGCTGAACTTGGAAAGGCTCGGAAACACTCGGGAACTGAGTATTTCCGAGTGTTCCCAAGTATTTTTGAGTCATTCCGAGTATTTACGAACAGTTCCGAACCGTTCCGAGTGTCCCCGCCGCCCATTAGCTTGAATTCTGCTCGTTTTGCGAGACAACACTCACAAAACCGAGTCAGTATTAAAAAAAAAAAAAAAAAGTTGCTCGTCTTTCAAAAGGCTCGTTAACCGTATTACTCGTAAACCAAGGTTCCACTGTAATCACGTTTTTTCCAGATATTTTTATGTATTCATATGATACCTTCCTACACGTCCATTAGACACGCAAGCTCCTGAAGAAGCGCATCAAAGCGCGTAACATGTAGAGCGATTTTCTGAGCGACCTCCGAACACGACTCCACCTAACCACGTATCCACGACTCCAGCTCTCCAACCATTGGATTTATATCATTCTACGCGCTCCAAACCTTTGTGTTTGTTACATGTGGTGTATATATATATATATATATATATATATATATATATATATATATATATATATATATATTAGAGGTGTTATGAGAGTTCTTGAGGTCACTCAATTATATGTTTTTTAATGTGTTTGTATACAATGGTTTTAAATTTATCCTATTAAAAAATACTTTTTACCTAATACATACGTGTGCCCATGAAGTCCATGTTTCTACTCTAATTTCTTCCAAACAATACTGGGACGTTGGAACACTGTTACTTGTGTATCCACAGTATGAAGCAAGGTTTGGAACAAGAGAATCTGGATGCCACACACTGGATGAAGTTGAAAATTCTTCTTTATTGTAAAAATAGGATCATCAAAAATACAGGACAATCAGGCAGATGGTACAGACACAGCTGACGCGTTTCACACTCTAGTTTGAGTGCTTACTCATCAGCTATGAGTAAGCACTCAAACTAGAGTGCGAAACGCGTCAGCTGTGTCTGTACCATCTGCCTGATTGTCCTGTATTTTTGATGATCCTATTTTTACAATAAAGAAGAATTTTCAACTTCATCCAGTGTGTGGCATCCAGATTCTCTTGTTCCAAACCCTGCTTCAATTTGCATTTAGCCAGCACCTGGGACTCCCCTCCTCTGAAGGATCTACTCAACACACACCTGGGAGCAAGTCTACCTGAGCGGTGAACCACCTTCCCTGTTTTGTCTGCATCAAAGGATATCCACAGTATGACCCTGTGATGATACACGTAGTTCGCGCTTTGTTTGTAAATGGAAGAAGTTTGGAACCACCAGGACTCTTCCTAGAGCGGGCCGCCTGGCCAAACTGAGCGATCGGGGGAGAAGGTCCTTGGTCAGGGAGGTGACCAAGAACCCGATGGTCACTCTGACAGACCTCCAGCGTTTTTCTATGGAAAGAGGAGAACCTTCCAGAAGAACAACCATCTCTGCAGCACTCCACCAATCAGGCCTGTACAGTAGAGTGGCCAGACGGAAGACACTCCTCAGTAAAAGGCACATGACAGCCCATCTAGAGTTTGCCAAAAGGCACCTGAAGGACTCTCAGACCATGAGAAACAAAATTCTCTGGTCCGATGAAACAAAGATTAAACTCTTTGGCAGTGGTGGCTGGTGGAAATTTTTTTTGGGGAGGCGGCAAACAGTATGCTACAATACCCCCCCCCCCCCCCGGTCGGTCGCTCAGTAGCACTATCTCCAACACTGGTGGCTGGATGGAACTGGGTGGAATCAGGACGCAGTGCTCTGCCCCCCCCAGATCCCACCCTTTCTTGAAGCCTAATAGACGGGCCACCACTGACCCAGCCGTTTATGTACAGTGGCTGGGTGGGAAGCCATTAAACTCTACCTTTGATGCTAGCTCTTACGGTGTTTACAAGCGCCAAGCATTTTTTTGAAGCAGAAATTATGCTGCCAGGAGGAAAGGCATCTACCAGAGCTAGCAAAGCCTCCCGTGGGCATGAGGCCTTACTCACATAACAGGACTTATCTGCACAAAATTATGTTTTTGTTACAAAAACTGCAAATTAATAGTGTAAATAAAATGATGTGCAGCCAAAAGGCAGCTGCATTATTTTCAATAAAAATACATTTCCAGAAATAGTATGAATTGTAGCTGAGATATAACCAGTGATGCCTGGTGTCCAATGTAGTGGACAGATAATTCATTGTAATTTCCACCAAAATAAAATCAATACCAGTAAAATGTAATTTCAATATGTTTCTTTAGGTGCTGCTTCATGTTAGCATATTTTTTTTTGTACCACCAAGGGTAAGGAAGGAAGTATTGGCAAAGTGTTCCTAAGTTGCTCAGCCTTTCTGGGTTTCTGTCGGCCATCTTGGTTTTGAGAAATTTTTGTTGCACTTTATAGCTCCTAACTGTCTATGATTTTTAAGGGACTAAAAATCCCTCTGCGCCTATTTCCTCCTCTTGCGTCCCTCATTTTGGGCGCCCCTAAAACTATCTGGCTGCTTTATTATGAAAGTTTTGACCAAAGCTGATTTTCACTCTCTCCTTCGCCCCCTTATCGGGGGCATCCTTGAAGCTCGCTGGCTTGGAACACGATACAGAGAAAACCACGACACGGAAATTGTTCGGCACATTCGCTTTATTATGAGCAGAATAGATTCATTTTGTATTGCAGTTTATATGGGCTTTATCTTATTTCTCCCTGTCCCTGCTGCTGGGGAACTGACCAAGAAGGGTTCATGACTCGGCCCATCCCGAGAATGGTTTCGGCAACTTTGTGGTAGATCAGCATGATGAATGGACGGTCAACATTAAAAAAGAGACTAGGGATAACGATGTTAAATTTGGCATCGGTTGCACTACTCATCTCTGTTTCTTCCTCTTCGATGTCAATATAAGACTGGTGGTAAATCTGTCAACAAAAAAAAGTAAAGAAATGAATTTACTTAAAAAAATAAGTTAAAAGCATGCAAAATATATAAATAATAAAATTTAGGACTAAGGTAAATCAGTCAGAACTTAAAGTGTAAGTAAACCCCCCTATCGTTTTCAGCCAAGGAAGCCACCATCTTTGCCTCCGTTTAATCTACAAATGCCATGACGCTGCACATGTGATCAGTTATGACACCAGCTATTGGATGATTTGACAATTTGGTTGAGAGCACAACCAATGAGAGTCTCACATTTCTGGCACGTGCCGGGAATGTAACTGTTTTATGGATGGTTTTACTTCCGCTTTAACTACCGTATTTTTTGGACCATAAGACGCAATTTTTTTCCCCCAGAAATATGGGGGAAAATGACACTGCGTCTTATGGTGTGAATATAGGCACCGCCCCCCGCCGCCGCTGGCACCGCCCCCTGCCACCACTCGCATCGCCTCCCGCCGCCACCACCGGAAGAGAGGCAGGAGAGCGGGGAAAGACTTTCAAAACCCCCATGTGGGCGCCGGGCGAGACAGAAAACAGGCCACTATGGGCCTGATGGAGGAGGGAGAAGTGCCAGCTGTCCCTCGCGCAGCCCGACACCATAGAGGCAGTAAGAATGCAGGGCCGGGGACTCTGACAGGAGTGGCAGGAGGAAGAGGCGAAGGCAGGAGTTGGCTCCCAGGAACGATGGCCGGGGAGGAGGAGGAGGGCGGACCAAGGACAGGAGGAAAAGGCAGGCCGCTGGGATAACATCAGGTAAGGCAATGGTCACTCTGCATTTCTATGGCAATGGTCACTCTGCATTTCTATGGCAATGGTCACTCTGCATTTCTATGGCAATGGTCACTCTGCATTTCTATGGTAATGGTCACTCTGCATTTCATGGGCACTGGAAAATATTTTAGTACACCATTTGGTTCAGAATATTTTTTTCTTGTTTTCAACCTCTAAAACCTAGGTGCGTCTTATGGTCAGGTGAGTCTTATGGAGCGAAAAATACGGTACTTAATGACCAGGCCTATTTTTCATACTTGGTGTTTAAATCAAGTTAAATAATTTTTTTTTTGCTAGAAAATTACTTAGAACCCCCAAACAATATATATAACACCCTAGAGAATAAAATATCGGTTGTTGCAATACTTTATGTCACACCGTATTTGCGCAGCGGTCTTACAAGCGCAATTTCTTTGGAAAAAAATACACTTTTTTGAATTAAAAAATAAGACAACAGTAAAGTTAGCCCAATTTTTTTTATATTGTGAAAGATAATGTTACGCCGAGTAAATTGATACCCAACATGTCACGCTTCAAAAGTGCGGCCGCTCGTGGAATGGTGCCAAATTCTGACCCTTAAAAATCTCCATAGGCGACGGTTAAAAATTTTTACAGGTTACCAGTTTTGCGGTATAGAGGAGGTCTAGGGCTAGAATTATTGATCTCACTCTAATGATCGCGGCGATACCTCACATGTGTGGTTTATACAAAGATTTCATATGGGGGCGCGACTTATATATGCATTCGCTTCTGCACGAGCTCGGCGGGACGGGGAGCTTTACATTTTTTTTTCTTTTTCTTATTTCTTTTGCTTTTTATTTATACCTATACTTTTTATTTTTACAATGTCCTTTTAAAAAAATTGTTCACTTTTATTCCTATTATTCCTATGTAAACATCCTTATAATAGGAAAAAAAAGCATGACAGGACCTCTTTAATGTAAGATTTGGCGTCAAAAAGACCTCAGATCTCACATTTACACAAATAAATAAATAAAATAAATAAAATCAATAAATGTCTTTTTTACAAAAACAAAAATTTCCCCTTTAAGACCATTGGGCAGAAGTGACGTTTGACGTCGCTTCCGCAATCCAATGGTATGGAGCTGAGTGGGGGCCATCTTTCCCTCACTCGGCTCCAGGCCTCATAGGAGAAAGCATTTGATCGTCTCCGCCGCTATCGATGGCTCCAGTAAGCAGGTGGGGAGACCAGGGTTATGGTAGCTATCTGCTGCCATAACAACGATATTCCACTTCACACAGCCGACGTACAACGACGCCGGGCGGTCCGCAAGTAGTTAAAGTGTATGTCCGGCCTGTGAGAGTATGAAGTCCTACCGCTAGACATGTGCAATTCGTTTAGTTCCAAATTCGTTTCTTTAACAAATTTTGACAAATTCGTTGATTCCGAAATCTCAGAATTTCTGAATTTTTAAATTTCCCAAATTTCGAATTTCCGAGTTTTTCAAAATGTCGGAAATTCGGCATTTTCGGAAATTCGGAATTCGGAAATTCTAAATTTCCGAAGTTGGAAGAAACCAAATTTCAAAAATTGTAAATTTCGGAAATTGTATAGTTCGGAAATTCGAAGTGAGGAAATTCGAAAATTCGGAAATTCGACATTGAAAATTCAAAAGAATGAAAATCTGAAAAATAGAAAATCCGAAAATCTGAAATAATAACTAACTAATAACTAACTATTAAGTTATAGGTATTGGAATTTCCTTTCAAATTTGGCTGTTAGTGAACGTAACGAGTACGAATTTATCTGAAATTACAAATTATCTGAAATAACGAATGCCATATCTAAATGAATGGAATGTAACGATCTAATAATAATAAATAACAATAACAATAATAAAACATTTTTATTATTTAATGAACATGAGTGGTTGGACTATACCAGGGGATAGTACAGACAAATCTCCCAATCCCTAATAACATATATCATGCAAAAAATGGAGAGAAAAGAGGAACACCTCTTTCTCCAAAATAAATGGGATTTTACAAGGAAATACTAAGTCCATCAGAAATAGGTAATGATCAATCAAATTGATAAAAATATACAAATTTTATTTAATATAATTAAAATATAACACAAAAATTGACATTATAAGAAAATGACCATCCAGTAGTATATTTCAGAATTCATACGTGACTATCAGCCAACATGTTTCGCAAAGAACTTTTCGCATCATCAGGGCTAGACACGATATCACTGATTCAGTTAATATGAATCAGTGATATCGTGTCTAGCCCTGATGAAGCGAAAAGGTCTTTGCGAAACATGTTGGCTGATAGTCACATATGAATTCTGAAGTATACTACTGGATGGTAATTTTCTTATAATGTCAATTTTTGTGTTATATTTTAATTATATTAAATAAAATTTGTATATTTTTATCAATTTGATTGATCATTACCTACTTCTGATGGACTTAGTATTTCCTTGTAAAATCCCATTTATTTTGGAGAAAGAGGTGTTCCTCTTTTCTCTCCTTTTTTGCATGACATTTTTATTATTATTATTTATTAGTAATTTGTTCCATTTCATTTGTTTAGATGCGGCATTCGTTATTTCGGATGATTCGTAACTTTGGATGAATTCATATTTGTTACGTTCACAAATAGACAAATTTGAAAGGAAATTCCAATACCTATAATTTAATAGTAAGTTATTATTAGTTAGTTATTATTTCGAATTTTACTGATTTTTCTTTCTTTTTTTCAGATTTTTGAATTTTCGAATTTTTGAACTTCCGAATTTTTGAATTCCGTAAATTAGAAATTTTGGAAATTTGGAAATTCAAAAATTCGAAATTAGAAAATTTGAAAATTCGGAAATTTGAAAATCCGAATTTCAGGATTACCAAATTTCCGAAAAAAGCAAAAAAAGGCAGAGGACCGCAAGAGCTGAGGCAACTAGAGAGCCTGGGGGGGATTGTAAGTCTTAAGAGTGAGAGAGCCCAGGGCACTGGGAGAACCCTGCCCAGAGGCCAAGAATGGGCCCATGTAGAGAGGTGCTGCAAGCATAGCCTGAGTGAGCCCGAGGAGCCTATGGTCTGGGAGACCAGTACAAATAGCAGAGGTGCTGCTGACAGGAGAGCCAGGTGGCTCTGCATTTTATATTAGCGCTGAGGCCCCTGTGTGGGAAACCTTGTGCTGTTTAGACTTTATGTTTTGTTTCAATAAAAGTGGGCTGCGATGCCCTTAAATATACACTATATTGTAAAAGTATTGGGATGCCTGCCTTTACATGCACATGAACTTTAATGGCATCCCAGTCTTAATCCGTAGGGTTCAATTGAGTTGGCCCACTCTTTGCAGCTATAACAGCTTCAACTCATCTGGGGGATGTCCACAAGGTTTAGGAGTGTGTCTATGGGAATGTTTGACCATTTTCCCAGAAGAGCATTTGTGAGGTCAGATACTGATGTGGTTGAGAAGGCCTGACTCTAATTCATCCCAAAGGTGTTCTATCAGGTTTGAGGTCAGGACTCTGTGCAGGCCAGTCAGGTTCCTCCACCCCAAACTGGCTCATCCACGTCTTTATGGACCTTGCTTTGTGCACTGGTCCAAATCATTTGGTGGAGGGGGGATTAGGGTGAGGGGTTGTTTTTCAGGGGTTGGGCTTGGCCCCTTAGTTACAGGAAAGGGAAAGGGTGTCAGCATACCAAGACATTTTGGACAATTTCATGCTCCCAAGTTTGTGGGAACAGTTTGGGGATGGCCCCTTCCCGTTCCAACATGACTGCGCACCAGTGCACAAAGCAAGGTCCATAAAAACATGGATGGGAGAATCCACGACACACTCCTAAACCTTGTGGATGGCCTTCCCAGAAGAGTTTAAGCTGTTATAGCTGTGAAGGGTGGGCCAACTCAATATTGAACCCTACGGACTAAGACTAGGATGCCATTAAAGTTCATACGCGTGTAAAGGCAGGCGTCCCAATACTTTTGGTAATTATATAGTGTAGTTATGACTTATGTGGACTCACCATTTCTGAGCTAACCAACCCCCATATCATAAACCAAAAAAAAATAATTTTGGTCCTGTAGAATGAACTTGTGATGTTACAATATCTTAAAATCAGGCACTGAATTTTTCTTTGGATTCTTAAAGTGAAACGCTATGTTTGTGTTTTCTAGGCCAATAATCTCAACGTCTTTGGTACAGTTCACGGTTCACCTTGCTGGAGAGGAAGCTGTATCTGAAGACCTACAGTGCAAGGATCTCTATGCTTCCCCCTCATTCATTCTTTGGATCTGTGTGTCCCTGCCCATCTTGCTGCTTCTTCATCATCATTACCCCACATCAGGTCACCAGTCATCAGGGGGGACAGCTCTGACATATGAGGAAGCTAAGCCCTGCCTACACCAAGATGGCCACCTCCACACAGAGACACAGCACAGAACAAGGAATGGAAGTCAGTAATGAGGAAAAGATAAGCTGCTAGGAGAACAGAGAACGTACTTGTGGATTAGTGGTTTGACAAAAGAAAGATACTTACGTCTGAAACCTGTAACTTTTCATCCTTTGAGAACCTTAAAAAGTTGGCGTTCTCAGTGAACATGCTCTCCATGCCCATGACCATCATGTGATGTCTCAGATCGACCAGATGGTTGAAGGATAATTTGGGTATGCGAAGCCTGATAAAACTGTAGGGGAAAATACACATCAGTGTCTGTATTAGCAATAAAATTAAAATGCAGCACTTTAAAAGAACAAAAACACCAAGTGAATAGTGTATTATTTAAATGCAATGGTTCTGGATAGATATATAGTCCCTAATAACTTGGATCAAAGTTCCAAAAGAGTCCAGTGATGATAATCCCAAACAGAAGGTGTTTAGGCAAATGGAAACCACCACCGATGAAAAGAACACACACTGAGCCTTACCCTAAATGTTGGACTACCCGAATAAAGTAGTCAATACAGGATTGTTTACAATATGGACATGAAGCTCCTCTGAATCCACAGAGAATGTGACCATCAGGCTAAGTCTCCTTTCCAGAAATTAATCAAATCTCACATGGAGGTAAAACATAAACACTTTATTGTGCAGTATTAGTGTTATGGTGCTTTAATAAAAAAGTGCCAAAGTACTCACAGACATCATATGTAAAATCGCATTTGTGTCCACTGACAACAATAAGACATAAGAAGCGACCGTTTCTACCCAGCAAAATGTCTGATTGTCAAGCGTGGCAACGTCCTGTACCTCAGCACCTCCTACGCGTTTCGTCATCATAGACATCATGAGGGGGCGTGGCTATGTCCACGCTGGTCACCTATTTATGATCAGAAGACCGGAAATGAAAACACAACGTGTGTGTTCCAGAAATGACACTGGAACCCACCAGCTTGCTTCCCAAAAGACAGGAAATAAGCACAACGGTGGCCAAATGTAGCTTGTATTAGCGATACCAACTATCCCAGGCTTTCTCAATGAGGCAAAAAGTGTTTGCAAGCTACTGCAGCCAATCAGAATTTAAATTAGAATTCCAGCATACACCTAAGAACTTGTGGTGGTAGGTTAAAGGAGCGCCCAATATCCAATTAGAAGAAAAATGAAGGTTGGGGTAACAAGGACTCCTCCTTCTTCAGTGAAGCTGCTGTATGTTCATGGTGAGAGAGGATGTAACCCAGCTGGTATATCTGTGACACCAAAAACGAGAAAGCTATGGCAGCTATGCTATGCTGCCACTGCCGGAGTAATACAGCAACGTTCTCATTTTTGGTGTCACAGATACATCAGCTGGGTTACATCCTCACTCACCATTAACATACAGCAGCAGCCCTGAAGAAGGGGGAGTCATTGTTCCCTTGAAACGTGTTGGCTTTATTATGTTTTGCAACTTTCAATAAAACAATGATTTATTAACCTTCATTTTGCTTCTAATCGGATATCGGGTGCTCCATTAACCTACCACCACAAGTTCTTGGGGAAATGACCTTGAGGCCATACGCAGAGGTAGCAGCCCAAGCCCCCTCAAAAGGGCTCACCGCCACCATTCAGTCCAGTTGGGCTGGATTTATCGGGCGCAAACTCTCCCAACCCACCCGAACCATCACCCACTCACAGACCCTCAATTGAGCAAGTCAGTCCAGCGTGATCTTCAACCTTTAAGAACCATCATACACCTAAGGAAAACCACTTTTTTTTATTTTGGATAGAGTAACGGAGGGTTACAAACCCCTGTCATTTTTTTGCCATCTCTGTCCCACTGGGTAGAGATTAGACATGTGCAATTCGTTTAGTTCCAAATTCGTTTTTTAAAATTCATTAATTCCGAAATTTCCAAATTTTTCAATTTCTGAAATTTCTGAATTTCTGAATTCCCGAAATTTCCGAATTTCCGAAACTCAGAATTTCCAAATTTCGAATTTCCGAATTTCCGAAATTATGAATTTCCCAAATTTCCAAATTTCTGAAATTACAAATTTCAGAATTTCGAATTTCCGAAATTAGAAATTTCAGAATTTACAAATTTTGAAATTCGTAAATTCGTAATTTCGGAAATTCAGGAATTCGAAATTCATAAATTCGTAATTTCAGAAATTAAAAATTCGAAATTTGAAATTCGTAAATTCGTAAATACGTAATTTCGGAAATTCGGAAATTCAAAATTCGGAAATTTTAATATTCGAAATCTCATACATTTAAAAATTCTAAAATTTGGAAATGTGAAAATCCAAGAATAAGAATGAAAATCTGAAAATTCAAAAACCTGAAAATCTGAAATAATAACTAACTAATAATAAATATTAAATTATAGGTATTGGAATTTCCTTTCAAATTTGGCTGTTAGTGAACGTAACAAATACGAAATTATCCGAAGTTATGAATTATCTGAAATAACGAATGCCGTATCTAAACGTATAGAACGTAACGATCTAATAATAATGAATAACAATATTAATAATAAAACCTATTTTTTATTATTATTAATTTGTTCCATTCCATTTGTTTAGATGCGGCATTCGTTATTTCGGATAATTCGTAACTTCAGATAATTTTGTATTTGTTATGTTCACTAACAGCCAAATTTGAAAGGAAATTCCAATACCTATAATTTAATAGTTAGTTATTATTTCAAATTTTACTGATTTTCTTTCTTTCTTTCCGATTTTTGGAATTTTCGGATTTTCAAATTTTTGAATGTCCGAAAATCCGAAAACTCGGAAATTCGGAATTTGAAAATTCGGAAATTCGAAATTCGGAAATTTGAGAATTCGCAAATTTTCAAATTTGGAAATTCGGATATTTGAAAATCCGAATTTTCATTTTTCCGAATTTTCGTTTTTCCAAATTTCCAAATTTTTGAATTTCTGAAAAAAAGCAAAAAAACAAATGAAACGAAAACAAACAATTTTTTTGTCAGTGCACATATCTAGTAGAGATCACCTCACTTGTGCGACCTTGTTTGTGGGGAAGTGTGGGACCTCTGCAGAGAAACTGTTGCTTCCCACGGGAGAGCAAGGGTCATTGTCTGCAGCATTCTGGCAGGGGACAGGCTTCTCTACTGTGATTTTTCAGCTGCGGAACAACCTATCAGACTTTGGACACTTTTTGTTTTGATGCACCTGGAATGTTTGAGCAGATATTAACAAAGTCCAGTTAGGCTTTTATGAACTGGTCACATTTTTATATGGGGGGGTAAAATTTTGGCACATGATTTCCTTGTGTGTACCTTATCAGAAATGAAGGAGCAAAAGCAGCATTATTGGAGGTTCAGGCTGGGTTCACACTATCGATGCATGCGGCTCCCAGCAGGGACCCGGTGCGTCATGGTCTACCATTTCAGGTCCAATTTCAGCCCAAATTTTTGGCTTAATTCGGACCTGAAACGAACCAAAAGACGCACAGGACTCCTGTACAAATTTGCACCAGAGCCGCAGCGGAGATATGTGAACCGGCTCCATAGAGAGCCATTCAAAATCTCCTGCTACTGCGAATTGGATGCAGCGAAGCCACATCCAATTCGTGATAGTGTGAACCCGGCCTCAATGTACACACAAGTCCACTGTGCTCATGTGATCTTATGATGCCGGCATACCATAGCAATTTACAACCCTCACCTCTTGTTCATACTTGTTCTAGTAAATCAAACCCAGTCTGTACACACTACAAAACATGGAAGGCTTGCAACGCATCATGCATGGCCACTGTTAGAAATCATGGGGCCCCGTACAGCCTGTCCTGACGGGGCCCCCCAACCCTGTGTTGCAGTGGAACAGCAGCACTAACTTTATCCATCTACACCTCGAAAATTAAAAAAGTCTCTTCTTTGCTCCCACCTCTTGCGCCCCTCTTAAGCCCTGATAAATGAGTAGGAGCGAGGGTGTGGTCTAGTAAAATCCTTTTATTCATTTAGGCAGAAATTACCAATAAAGCTTCCCTTGGCCCCCCTATTTAACTGTTGGGGCCCTGGCATCATGAAAGCCACTCAGTTGTGATATGCAAACAAAGCGGAGAGGCCACATACAGTAATGCTAATTCTGAGTCCATGTTTGACAACATTAACTAGTTTAGGACACTGGATGTGCTACACATGCCCCAAAACACTTCATCATAGTACACTGGATGTGCTACACCTGCCCCAAAACACTTCATCATAGTACACAGGATCACATCCTGTCCATCTGCCCTGCTGCCATGACCCCCTCATTTCCTGACAATTCTTATATCTGAGGAGTTGCTGTGTACATAGTGCAGTGCTAACAGTGGCTGCTGTGATTAACTAAAAAAAAAAATTGAGAAAAAAAAGAGCTGCCTGACTCAGTGTTTATCAACACAGTTCCGATGGGAGATAGAGAGAAACAAAGTAACATTGTTTATAAACATTGATCAGACTGGAGATAGAGAGATACAAAGTAACATTGTTTATAAACATTGATCAGACAGGAGATAGAGAGATACAAAGTAACATTGTTTATAAACATTGATCAGACAGGAGATAGAGAGATACAAAGTAACATTGTTTACAACCACTTCAGCTCCCCTTTGTGACCAGGCCATTTTTTGCTATTTGGCACTGTGCTACTTTGACTGGTAAAGCACTGTACCCAAACAAAATTTATATATATTTTTTTACACAAATAGAGCTTTATTTTGGTAGTATTTGATCACCTCTGCAGTTTTTTTATTTTTTGTGATATAAACAAAAAAAGGCAGAAAATTTTGAAGGAAAAAAACCCAATATTTTTTACTTTCTGTTTTAACCACTTCGTGCCCGTGCTATAGCCGAAAAACGGCTACAGCGTGGACGTCAATTGCTGGGAGGGCATCGGGGAAGTTCTGTGTTGGCCAATCCCAGCGGCCATTTAGCACTTGATCGGCGTGTCCAATGAGAGGTGATCTCATATGTAAACATATGAGATCATCTCTCATTGCCGGCTCTCCCTCCTCACACAGAGGCAGACGGCTGCAGCGGTGAGTGCACACACAAAAAAAATAATTGAAAATTCACTGCCCACAGTTCCTGTCAGAGCTATCTGTCATGCCATCTGTCCCCAGTGCCATATGTCCACAGTGCTGCCTATCAGTGCCAACTGTCCCCAGTGCCACCTATCAGTGCCATCTGTCCCCAGTGCCACCTGTCAGTGCCATCTGTCCCCAGTGCCACCTGTCAGTGCCATCTGTCCCCAGTGCCACGTGCCATCTGTTATCAGTGTCACGTGTCATCACCATGTATCAGTGCCATCTGTCAGTGTCACGTGCCATCAGTTATCAGTGTCAAGTGTCATCAGTGCCACGTATCAGTGCCATCTGTCATCAGTGCCGCGATGTCACATGTCATCAGTGCCACGTATTAGTGCCATCTGTCATCAGTGCCACATATTAGTGACATCTGTCATCAGTGCCACGTATTAGTGCCATCTGTCATCAGGGCAACATCAGTGTCACGTGTCATCAGTGCCACATATTAGTGCCATTTGTCATCAGTGTCACGTGTCATCAGTGCTATGTATTAGTGCCATCTGTCATCAGTGTCACATGCCATCAGTGCCATCTGTCATCAGTACCATGTGCCGTCAGTGCCACGTATCAGTGCCACATCAGTGTCACGTGTCATTGTCCTGGTGCTCCAGGGCCTTCAAAAGTGTAATAGGTAGTCAACAAATTAGATGTGTAATTTATGCCCCTAGAACACGTGAAGGTGCTCCCTGCATGTTGGGCCTCTCTATGTGGCCAGGCTGTGAAAAAGTATCACACATGTGGTATCGTAATACTCAGGAGGAGTAGCAGAATGTATTTTGGGGTGTTATTTGTGGTATACACACGCCATGTGAGAGAAATAACCTATTACAATGACAATTTTGTGCAAAAAAAATCTTCATTTTGCAAAGAATTGTGGGAAAAAATGACAACATCAAAAACCTCACCATGCATCTTACTAAATACCTTGGAATTTCTACTTTAAAAAAAAAAGGGGTCATTTGGGGGGTATTTGTACTTTCCTGGCTTGTTCGGGTCGCAAGAAATGAGAGCCGCCAGTACATCAGATGTGATGAATTTTTTATGATTTGCACCACAGATTGTAGACTCTCTAACTTTCACAAAGAACAAATAATATCCACTAATTTGGGTTATTTCTACCAAAGATGTGTAGCAGTAAAAATTGTGGTCAAAATTTATGAAGAAAAATTAATAATTTGCTAAATTTTATCACAGAAACTAAGAAAAATGTGGGTTTTTTTTTCAAAATTTTCGGTCTTTTTTCATTTATAGCGCAAAAAATAAAAAACCCAGAGGTGATCAAATACCACCAAATACCATCTATTTGTATGAAAAAAAGGACAAAAAAATTCATTTGAGTACAGTGTTGCATGACTGAGTAATTGTCATTCAAAGTGTGAGAGCACCGAAAGTTGAAAATTGGTCTGGGCAGGAGGGGGGTTTAAGTGCCCAGTAGGCAAGTGGTTAAAACATATCCAATAAATATAAAAAAAAATCTAATTTATTCATAAACATAGGTCAAAATGTATTCTGGTATGTGTCTTTGGAAAGAAAATCTCAATACGTGTATATTGATTCGTTTGCGTAAAAGTTATAGCGTCTACAAACTATGGTGTATACAGTATCTGACAAAAGTAAGTACACCCCTCAGTTACAGTTCTGTAAATCTTTTCTTCTATCTTTTCATGTGACAACACTGAAGAAATGACACTTTGCTACAATGTAAAGTAGTGAGTGTACAGCTTGTATAACAGTGTAAATTTGCTGTCCCCTCAAAATAACTCAACACGCAGCCATTAATGTCTAAACCGCTGGCAACAAAAGTCAGTACACCCCTAAGTGAAAATGTCCAAATTGGGCCCAGTTAGCCATTTTCCCTCCCCAGTGTCATGTGACTTGTTAGTGTTACAAGGTCTCAGGTGTGAATGGGGAGCAGGTGTGTTAAATTTGGTGTTATCGCTCTCACTCTCTCATACTGGTCACTGGAAGCTCAACATGGCACCTCATGGCAAAGAACTCTCTGAGGATCTGAAAAAAAGAATTGTTGCTCTACAATAAGATGACCTAGGCTATAAGAAGATTGCCAAGACCCTGAAACTGAGCTGCAGCACGGTGGCCAAGACTATACTGCGGTTTAACAGGACAGGTTCTACTCATAACAGGCCTCGCCATTGTCGACCAAAGAAGTTGAGGTCACGTGCTCAGCATCATATCCAGAGGTTGTCTAAGGACATAGATTACTGGAACCATGTCCTGTGGTCTGATGAGACCAAGATAAACTTATTTGGTTCAGATGGTGTCAAGCATGTGTGGCAGCAACCAGGTGAGGAGGACAAAGACAAGTGTGTCTTGTCTACAGTCAAGCATGGTGGTGGGAGTGTCATGGTCTGGGGCTTCATGAGTGCTGCCGGCACTGGGGAGCTACAGATCATTGAGGGAACCATGAATGCCAACATGTACTGTGACATACTGAAGCAGAGCATGATCCCCTCCCTTTGGAGACTGGGCCGCAGGGCAGTATTCCAACATAACGACCCCAAACACAACTCCAAGACGGCCACTGCCTTGCTAAAGAAACTGCGGGTAAAGGTGATGGACTGGCCAAGCATGTCTCCAGACCTAAACCCTATTGAGCATCTGTGGGGCATCCTGAAACGGAAGGTGGAGGAGCGCAAGGTCTCTAACATCCACCAGCTCCGTGATGTCATCATGGAGGAGGGGAATAGGACTCCAGTGACAACCTGTGAAGCTCTGGTGAACTTCGTGCCCAAGAGGGTTAAGGCAGTGCTGGAAAATAATGGTGGCCACACAAAATATTAACACTTTGGGCCCAATGTGGACATTTTCACTTAGGGGTGTACTGACTTTTGTTGCCAGCGGTTTAGACATTAATGGCTGTGTGTTGAGTTATTTTGAGGGGACAGCAAATTTACACTGTTATACAAGCTGTACACTCACTACTTTACATTGTAGCCAAGTGTCATTTCTTCAGTGTTGTCACATGAAAAGATACAAGAAAAGATTTACAAAAATGTGACTGAGGGGTGTACTTACTTTTGTGAGATACTGTATATATTAAAATTTGTATTATTATTTTTTTTTTATACTAATAATGGCAGTGCTCATCTCTGGGCTTTCTCACTAATGGAGCGAAGCGACTGCATTCAGGCAACCCAGAGACAAACAAACGCCCACTTCTCCTCCCATGCCAGTTGATTGTCTTTTTATTAACCGGCTGAGGGAGGATTGGTCGCTCTTCCTGCTGGTCTGTGCTGGTTGATCCCGCAGAATTTTCTCCAAAGATTTTTGCTGTGAGTGCTGTGTGTGATCTGGAGGAGGCAGGCGGTGCTGGGACACCGGACGATTTGTCCTCCTAGTAAAGTATGTTGAGCTTTTGTGTGCCCGTAGCTACTCCGAAGACTATAGCTCGCATGCCCATAGGGAGGGCCCTGCGTGCCAGCTGTAGCATGTGTGCCAAGGGTTCGCCATCACTGTTCTATACTAATCAGTTATTTAGCACTGCCCTGCCACCTAGTGTAATTAGTTGGTAACTGCTCTTAGAAAACCCCAGTTACTGCATTAGTTGCATTGCTTGTTGTATCCTGTTCTGTGTTTATGGTCTACCCCTTTACCAGCTCATTCGCATTGTCAGTTTATCCAGCATTCATCCAATTAACATCAAGTTGCACATTGCTATTTGTATGAACATTTGGCTGATTTGACCTCATAACCATGTTAAAACCGGAGTTTTGTTTTAAGCAACTCTCGTGTAATACCTGGTTCTCACTGATTGGACGTATTCTTTAACCTTCTGGGCGGTCAGCATTATTTCCACGCTGCTCAGAGTACGTGATTGCGGGAGGATGATGAAAAGGGATACGTTTCCCTCGTATGGCAGTTCCACCACATCGGAACCCATCGCGTTGTCCTTGTACGTCTTAAACAATCCCCACTGACGCATCATTGGCACCGGGACCGATGTCCCATCGCTCAACATGAAGTCTAGAATCTCTGTACTGGATCTGTAAAATTTGGATTTCCATTTACCTGGAGGAACAAAAGATGGTTGTTTAAGTTTTTCAACTCTTGTTTTCAACACAAAAAGTTCTGTGCCTTAGTCTTGGGACAATTTTTGGCCCCATCTTTCCATCATATTAGCACATTGGTGCCCCTGAACACACTTGTTTTGTGGTTTTGAGTATACTGGGATCTTGTCTACCTCCTGCGACTGTGCATGGACTCCCATGCGCTATCCCCGGCTGGGGCCTTCTTTGACATCTAAAGAGCCCCTCCATCTCTTTTTTGGACCCCCCCCCCCCCCAATTTACCCATCTCTTGGTCCAGGATTGATTGAGAGCTGGATTATTTGTGGTGGTCCCACAGTATCCCCTGAGAAAGCCATCATTGGCGAAACATGTTGGGACTTAACATCTACCTTGTGACCACCTTTCTCACCTTATTTTTGGGGACACCAGCGACACAGTACATGTATTATATATATGCTCTATATTGGTTTTAATTGAATTCTTACTCTTTCTTATCATCTTTGTATCAATAAAGAAATTATATTTTTGTATTTAACTTTTTATGCATTATTTATTAAAAGCACCGCAATATTCCCAATCCTCCTCCTTTCTGATATATTTATATAACATGTTTATATTACAAACAAACAGTTAACCGCTTCCGGGCCGCCCACCGCATGTATACTGGGGCAGGGCGGCCCGGCTGTGCAAAATCATGTACCCGTACGTGATAATGTGCATACGGTGTAAGGGGGCGTGCGTGCGCCACCGTGAGCGCCGCTCCCGCTGTGATTGGACACAACGGGAGCAGATCAGCGGGTCCAGCGGCCGCGATGGCCGTTTCGCGACCCGCCGATCGTTCTGTTGGACAGACGGCGCAGCGGTCTGCCTATGTAAACAAGGCAAACCGCTGATCTGTCAGGGAGCAAAAGAGAGATCTTTGTGTTTCAGCTAAGCTAAAACACGGATCTCTCTCTTTTCCTCCAGTGTATCCCATCCCCCCACACAGTTAGTAAGCACCTCCCAGGGAACACATTTAACCCTTTGATCGCCCCCTAGTGTTAACCCCCTTCCCTGCCAGTGTCATTTATAGAGTGATCGGTGCATTTTATTTAGCACTGATCACAGTATTGGTGTCACTGGTCCCCATAAAATTGTGTCCAATTTGTCCGCTGCAATGTCGCAGTCCCTTAAAAATCGCTGATCCCCACCATTACTAGTAAAAACAATTTAAAAAAATTAAAAAGACGCTATAACTTTTTTTTTTTTTACCAAAAATATGTAGCAGAAGACAATATTAAATTAATGAAGAAATTTGATTTTCTACATTTTTTTTTTATTGGGAATGTTTTATAGCAGAAAGTAAAAAATATTGTTTTTTATTCAAAATTGTCAGTCTTTCTCTGTTTATAGCGCAAAAAATAAAAACTGCAGAAGGGATCAAATACCACCAAAAGAAATCTCTATTTGTGGGAAAAAATGGGCATCAATTTTATTTGTGTACAGCGTCGCACGACCGCGCAATTGTCAGTGAAAGCGACGCAGTGCCGTATTGCAAAGAAAAAAAAATGGCCTGGTCATTAAGGGGGGAAATCTTCCGGAGCTGAAGTGGTTTAAAGTGTATGTAAACTCTAAACAATGAACTTCGCTTGTTTTTTGTTCTTTTCGTTCACTTCATCCCTGTTAGACCCCTTTCACACTGCTGCATTTTTCAGGCGTTTTTCAGGTGCTTTAGCATTAAAAAAAAGCGCCTGTAAAGCGCCTGAATGCAGCCTCATCTGCAATCCCAATTTGAAAGACCGAGCCCTTTCACACTGGGGCGTTTTTCAGGCGCTTTAGCGTTAAAAAGCGCATGTAAAGCGCCTGAAAGAAGCATCATTTGCAATCCCAATGTGAAAGCCTGAATGCTTTCACACTGGGGGGCGCTGCACTGGCAGGGCATCAAAAAATGTCCTGCATGCAGCTTCCTTGCAACGCTTTCGTGTTTTTGCCGCCGGGCTGGGTGCGCCGATGGCCCGAGCCCTTTCACACTGCCAGCGTCCGAAAAATGCCTGAAAAATGCCCCAGTGTGAAAAGGGTCTTAAGCGGCGCTTTACCAGCGTTTTTCGGGCGCTGGCAGTGTGGAAGGGCTCGGGCTTTCCCATTGGGATTGCAGATGAGGCTTCTTTCAGGCGCTTTACAGGGCGCTTTTTTTAACGCTAAAGCACCTGAAAAACGCCCCAGTGTGAAAGGGGTCTTATGGAGATGGGGAGGTGTTCTGTAGTCTTTACGCACTTCCTGTCCTAGGGTGACAATGCTGCTACTCTACAGGCACAGTACAGTGAGCGAAGCGTTGTCACTCTAGCAAAAAAGTGTACATCCTCCCATTTATAAAACAATTCTGGAAAAAGAAGGAAACGAATGCAGCCACCATATCTAAGATCGGGTACAATGCAATATGTTACACTAATATGCAGCATATAATTATACTAATAATGGGCAGCATAGCGGCTAAGTGGTTAGCACTTCCACCTAGCAGTACTAGGGTTGCTGGTTTGAATCCTTTAGAAATGTCATTTTGCTGTGGTATTGTTCTAAACAAGGGAAACATGCGCCCCTTTACAGGCATACTATAGACACCCCCCAGGCATGAAATTTAAAGGGATATTACACTTTTTATTGTTTCATTTTAAGCATTCTTGAAACCACTGCTCCTGAAAAAACGGCCGTTTTTAAAACTTTTTATTTTTGCATTGATCCATGTCCCCTGGGGCAGGACCCAGGTCCCCAAACACTTTTTATGGCAATAACTTCCATATAAGCCTTTAGAATAAGCACTTTTGTTTTTTCATGTTAGTGTGTACTAGCACTAGAATTATTAACTTACGTCTGCAAGTATGCATTTTTTATGCTCAATAAAACCTGTTCTTGGCTTACTTCACTATTAGTCCATCTTTCTCATTTTGGGTACCTGTTTATATGGCTGAGAAATCATCTTTAATGCCGCGTACACACGAGCGGACTTCTCGTCGAACTGAACTCCGAAAAACTTTTCGATGGAGTTCCGACGAAACGGACTTGCCTACACACGATCACACCAAAGTCCGATCCTTTCAAACGTGATGACGTACGACCGGACTCGAAAAGGAAGTTCAATAGCCAGTAGCCAATAGCTGCCCTTACATCGTTTTCGGTCCGTCGGAGTAGCATACAGACAAACGTTTTTTTCTATAGGAATCGAGTCCGTTGGAAAGATTTGAAACATGTTCTATTTCTAGGTTCATTGGAATTTTCGATAGAAAAGGTCCGATGAAGCCAACACACGATCGGAATGTCCGATGGAATCGTTCCATCTGACCTTTTCTGCCGGAAAGTCCGCTCGTGTGTACGCGGCATAAGATGTATTTGTCATCAAGTCTCATCATTGAATTTGCCATCTCTGGATATCGTTATAAGTCTGAATTGACCCCCTGACTGAAAAGCTGGGTGTCGTTGTGATGCGTGTGAGTGGGGACACATGTGGGGGTGTCTTGGTACGCCTGAAAATTTCTGAAACTCTTTTTGCACTTTTTGCACAGCGGATGTGAAGCATTTTTTTCAGGTATTTTGTGGACTTTATGAGTTATTTTTTCAGCTATTTTATGTTTTGTTTTTTCCACTTGTAATGGGTTTATGTTTGTGAGCGCTGTATTTATATATATTTTTTCCCTTTGCTCAAGTGTCTAGCACTTTATGTATAGCAGCTACATTCACTTTTATCACCAAGTTTTTTCACCATCAGCGCCAGTTTATATATATATAGAGTATATTTTTTTTTCACAGAGGTTATGGGGGCTCTTAACATTTTTTTCTTATTATTGTTTATTTTATTATTTTATTTTTACACTTTCCCTTTAATTTTGTATTGTTTGATCACTTTTATTTCTATTACAATGAATGTAAACACCCCTTGTAATAGGAATAGGGCACGACAGGTCCTCTTTACAGAGAGATCTGGGGTCTAGAAGTCCTCACCTATCTCTCCTCTATGCTGGAAAGCCTGAGATAAGAAAAAAATGATCTAAGGCTTTCTAGCATAAAAAAAAAAAATGTCAGTGTTTACATCTGCCGGTGATGTCACTTCTGGCCTCCGAGGGTCATAGAGATGGCCAGGGACCATCTGGTCCACGGCCAGCTCTATGGTAAAGTGCCACCGCCGGCGGATTCACTCTCACAGGAGAGACCAGAGAAACACTGGAGGGCTGATAAGATGGATTTTTACAGTGCAGGGAATTGCCACCGGAAAAAAATGATATCTGGATGATGGGTGCAGTTGCACCATCATCCAGATATCTCCACTCAAATCAATGATGTCATATGACGTTCATCCGGGGGAAGTGGTTAAAGTGTATGTGTAGCCCAAACTGTTTATTTTTATTTTTTTAAAGAATAGGGAGGGGTTAAACCCCCCCATTCATGTTATTTGTTGCTGTTTGTCCTGCTGGGGAGATTCCCCATGACTTCTTGTCCTGGAGTATCAATGGGAAATAAGAGGAAGTCTATAAACAATACAGGGAATTCCCAACCCAAAATAGTTGGTGGAGCACGTGTCACCATTAAAGGATTTTCCCTCACCTCTTGCTCTGGTGACAACTTTAATAGCGGTGTCCTGATGATTCCATAAGCAATATAGAGCTCTAGCCACTAAAGCAAATTGCATGCGGTGATTGGGTCACATGACACCAGTGGCAGTCGGTCCATTAGGGGCGCAGAGGCGCTGGCCCCCTAATCCTTGCGCCCAGCCCCTAATCTACATACGGGGTGCCGGACGCATAGATTAGGGGGGCTGCGCCCCTAATAAACCGACTGCCACTGGAAGGACATGATTAGAGCCTGAGGCCCCAATTGCCCCCCCCACCCCCAAGAACATTGAGCACCAGCCGCCACTGCTTGACACATTTTCCCCAAATACCTTGTGCAATACTGAAAATGTCAATTCACAATCCCTCTTTGTGGGGTATTTACCTCTAAAAGCAAAAACGCTTGGTAAATACCGCATACAACATTGTTAATGTCAGGGCCGGGACAAGGGGTTTGAAGGAGGGGCGGCTGCCCTGGGCACTGTGGTATCAGGAGAGATGGTGGGGCGCTTCAAGGAGATTGGGGGGGGGGCTTGAGTTGGGAGGGGAAATTGGGGGCTGGCAGGGGGGTATGAATTACTAGAAGTTGTGATTTGGAGGAATTTGTGTTGAGAGGGGGGGAGGGGGAAGAGGATTTGTGCTAGAAGGGGGATTTGGGGGGGTTTGTGCTAGAAGAGGTAATATGGTGGAGAGGAGATGGGACTTTGTTAGGAGGAGAATATATTTTGGGGGGATTTGTGCTAGTAGGTATGATTAGGAATGAGTAGGGATGATTGGGGGCATTTGTGCTAGGAGTGGATATTTTTTTTTGGGGGGGGGGGGTTGGGGTTATGTGCTAGGAGGGTGAATAGTGTGAAATTGTGCTTGGAGGGAGATTTGGAGTGGGGGGGGGGGAGAGGATGTGCACTGGGAGCGAAAATTTGAGGGGTAGAGGATTTGTGCTAAGAGGAGTGGTGTTTTTGGGGGGGGGGGGGGGCGATTTATGCGGGGGAGATTTGCGGAGGACAAAGATTTGTGCTGGGGGGGGCGGATTCAGCAGGGGGGTGGATTTGTACTGGGAGGAGTGGGAATGTATGCCTAGGGTTAAGCATGCAGATTAATGTTCAGTTGTCAGTCTGGTTGAGAGCACAACCAATGGGAGGGTTACATTCCTGACACGTGCCGGAAATGTAACTTATTTGAAATGGTTAAATGGATGGGTTTACTTCCGCTTTAATATGCAGGTCTACTTTTTAACCATACCCACCACCAAACAAGAGAAAGTAGAAAAGGTCTCATGTTGTGAAGAACCTTCTGACTCTTCTCAGCATGCACTCTTCCTACAGCTATCTTGATGAATTTAGCTATAAATATTCAGAGGTGGACTGATGATGGAAACAAAATCAAAGAAAAAAAAAATTAGTTTGCAAATTTTAGGGTCTAGTGCTGCCACCTCACTCCAGAGATTGCCCTACAAGTGCTTTATGGTAAAGACCGCCCTTCCAGGATAGACTCTTGTGAAAGTCAGTGCGATGATTGTTGTATCTGTAGTTTTGAGACATTTGTTTCTCCAAAATCTACTTTCTGTAGTCAACAGAAAAATGGACTTACCTTGGAAGACTGCATAATCTACCAGGACCATCGATGTTTTCCAATCCAAGCGACTGACCATGTTCTGTATCTTCTGATCTGTTCTGTCACTCACAATATTATTGATTGTTCTCTTAGCAGCCTCAGGGTCACTGAAGCTGATGGTTTGAATGGCGGTGTTGTAGTAGTCAGCCAAATATAGTCGGAATTGAGGTAAATAAGCTCCCCCCTTTCTTAGGAAGATTTCATTACCAAGCTTGAATGCCATATCTTTGCTTTGCTGCTGTAGTTCCTGAAGAATCTTTTTATTGCCCTCATGCAGCCCCATGTCTGTCTTGGTGCCATCTAGGCCTAAGGTGTCGAGGATTTCCTCTCGCGTTTTACCTTGGGCACCAAGAGCCAGCATGGAGAGGGTTATGTAGATGCTGATCGGTGAAATAAATAGGTTTGGTTGAGGTCTTTCTGAATGTGATGAAATCTGTTGATAAATCCTTACAGCAAAGTCCATTTGAGATTGAGATACCGACTCTTGCCATTGATGATTGCCCTGTTCTTGATTTTGTTGATTGCCCTGTTCTTGATTTTTATGATTGACCTGTCCTTGATTTTGTTGATTACCCTGTCCTTGATTTTGTTGATTACCCTGTCCTTGATTTTGTTGATTGCCCTGTCCTTGATTTTGACTATAGTCCTGTCCTTGATTTTTTTGATTACTCTGTCCTTGATTTTGTTGATTGCCCTGTCCTTGTTTTTGACGATAGTCCTGTCCTTGATTTTGTTGATTACCCTGTCCTTGATTTTGTTGATTGCCCTGTCCTTGATTTTGACTATAGTCCTGTCCTTGATTTTGTTGATTACCCTGTCCTTGATTTTGATGATTACCCTGTCCTTGATTTTGTTGATTACCCTGTCCTTGATTTTGTTGATTGCCCTGTCCTTGTTTTTGACGATAGTCCTGTCCTTGATTTTGTTGATTACCCTGTCCTTGATTTTGACTATAGTCCTGTCCTTGATTTTGTTGATTACCGTGTCCTTGATTTTGATGATTACTCTGTCCTTGATTTTGTTGATTGCCCTGTCCTTGATCTTGATGATAGCCCTGTCCTTGATTTTGTTGATTACCCTGTCCTTGATTTTGACTATAGCCCTGTCCTTGATTTTGACTATAGCCCTGTCCTTGATCTTGATGATTGCCCTGTTCTTGATTTTGTTTGGTGGTATAGGTCATAAGGATCAGCGAGATGAACAACTGGAGGAGAAGAAGAGTCTTCATCTTTCTTTCACACCAATTTCACACCTGTGTAAAAAAAATACATGTTTTATGCCCCATACACACGGTCGGACATTGATCGGACATTCCGACAACAAAATCCTAGGATTTTTTCCGACAAATGTTGGCTCAAACTTGTCTTGCATACACACGGTCACACAAAGTTGTAGGAAAATCCGATCATTCTGAACACGGTGACGTAAAACACGTACGTCGGGACTATAAACGGGGCAGTAGCCAATAGCTTTCATCTCTTTATTTATTCTGAGCATGCGTTGCACTTTGTGCGTCAGATTTGTGTACACACGGTCGGAATGTCCGACAACAAGGTCCTATCACACATTTTCCATCGGAAAATCCGACCGTGTGTACGGGGCATTAGAGTTATTACCAATAAACCGCTAAGGGGCCACTTTCCAATTATTCCTCCATATCCTCTGTAATGAAGGGGTCTACCACCTACCCTCTAAAGGGTCCAAGACCCAGGTTCAAAGATGCATTCTTGTTGCTTATAACTTGCAAAAAAAAGCAAACTGATAACGGGGTCTTTGGACCCCCAAAACATTTTCTTTCATATGCTTTGCTTTCAAAAGGTCTGCTTCCCACCCTTGGGTACTTTTGGAAACATACATCATGCCATAGTAGGTGCACCTTGCACCTACTGATGACATGACCCTTTGGACCCCTTACAAATTTTCTTTCATATCCTATGCTTTGACAGGGTCTACTTCCCATTCTTGGTGACCTTTGGTCATATGAATTGGAAAATAGGGGAGTGCAGCTTTTATCTATGATGTACAGCCCCCAGATATAGGGGAGACATCATTGCTAGTGCATTTGTTTGGGCTTAAAGTGGTGCTAAAGCTTGGACATCATTTTCCTTAATGCATTCCCTGCATTAAGATAAAAAAATGCTGAAGTGTTTGTATCCCTCCCTCACCAAATACACCACAATTCCTGCCTGTTCACCCATATTTAATTCTGGCCTCAAGTTCCCATTTAAAGTGATTGTAAAGTTTCATTTTTGTTTTCTTTAAAAATAGCAAACGTGATACTTCCTGACTCTGTTGCAGTGGATTTGCACAGAGCAGCCCAGATCCTCCTCTTTTTGGGTTCCTTGCCGGTGCTCCGGGCCCCTCTCTCCTGTCGAGTGCCCCCACATCAAGCAGCTCCCTGTGTCCAGTCAGACACGGAGGCACGGTTTGGCCCTGCCCCCTCTATCTTCTGATTGGCTAACTGACTTTGATTGACAGCAGCTTGGCTCAGCCAATCAGGAGGCAGAGTCCCCGACGGCCGATGCACTCGTGCACGTTGCTGGATAGAGATGAGGCTCAGGTAAGTATTGGGGGGCTGAGGGGGGCTGCTGCACACAGGTGTTTTATCTTAATGCATAGAATGCACCTTCTGCCTGTACAACGCCTTTCAGGTTAGTCAAAAAAAAAAAAAATCAGATGTGTCTGTTGTGCTGCTGGCTCCTTCTTTCCTTAAAAGCTTTATTTTTCCACCTTGCCCTTAAACACATTTCCATAATCTTGTGTGGCGGGGGTAATAAAATGGAGAGAGCTGTTGTCATATGACGTCTTCGGAGAACAACAATGCTCCTGTCCAGCCGTCATTTTATAATAGGCCAGGCAGGAAGAGGTTAACCGCTTACCGACCGGCTCACGCCGATATACGCTGGCAGAAGGGCACGTACGGGCAGATTAACGTACCTGTACATTGCCCTTTAAGAAGCGGCTTGCGGCCCACCACGAGCTCCATGAGTGTGATCGCGGGTCCCGCGGACTCGATGTCTGCGAAGATACCCGCGATCGTCTCACAGAGAGGAAGAACGGGGAGATGCTGATGTAAACAAGCATTTCCTCATTCTGCCTAGTGACAGGACACTGATCACAGTAATCGGGAGCAGTGATCAGTGTCGTGTCACACACAGCCCCTCCCCCCCACAGTTAGAATCACTCCCTAGGACACATTTAACCCCTACAGCGCCCACTAGTGGTTAACCCCTTCACCGCCAGTCACATTTACACAGTAATCAAGGCATTTTTAATCGCACTGATCGCTGTATAAATGTGAATGGTCCCAAAATAGCACCAAAAGTGTCCGATCTGTCCGCCATAATGTCACAGTCACGATAAAAATCGCTGATCGCCGCCATTACTAGTAAAAAAAAAAAATATTAATAAAAATGCCAAAAAACTATCCCCTATTTTTTGCGCAAACCAATCAATAAACACTTGAGATTTTTTTTTTACCAAAAATATGTAGAAGAATACATATCGGCCTAAACTGAGGAAAAAAAATGTTTTTTTATATATTTTTTGGGGGATATTTATTACAGCAAAAAGTAAAAAATAATGCGTTTTTTTCAAAATTGACGCTATTTTTTGTTTATAACGCAAAAAATAAAAACTGCTGAGGTGATCAAATACCACCAAAAGAAAGCTCTATTTGTGGGGAAAAAAGGACGTCAATTTTGTTTAGGTGCCACGTCACATGACCACGCAATTGTCAGTTAAAGTGACGCAGTGCCGAATCGCAAAAAGTGCTCTGGTCTTTGGCCAGCCAAATGGTCCGGGGGTGAAGTGGTTAATCTAACAGAACCATAAAGAGCAGAAGGGGGATCATTCACTACTCTGACTCACTCAGTTCTGTGTATTTACTTTCAGCTGTTGAGCTCTGTAAACATATTTTTTTTTTTCCAGTAAAGCAGTTCCGATTTAACTTAAAGGATATGCTCACTTTTTTTTTTGCTTCTAAATTCCAGCTCCCCTATGTACCAATATAGCATTAATGTAGTTCTTTTGCAAAAATAAAACAGCTTTCCATTTATTCTACCCACACTTACCTCACTGTTTTCATGGATATTTAAACACACTGCTCCATTACTTCTGCCTTACTTCCTGGACAGACTTTAGGCCATGACACAGGAAGGAGTTGACCAGCTGAGGGTAGATAATGCAGGGTTTGTACTAATGAGATCAGCTAGTCAGCTCCTTCCTGTGTCATGACCTAAAGTCTGTCCAGGAAGTAAGACAGAAGTAATAGATAAGTTACATTCATAAAGACAGTGAGGTAAGCATGTGTAGATTAAGCACTTGCCAACCAGCCGCCGTCATTATACTGTGGCAGGTTAGCACGATCTAGCGAACCGCCGTAGCTGTACGTCGGCTCCTTTAAGCAGGATAGCAGGCGCTCGCACGCGCTGCACTACAGGGGGTGTCGATGCTCAAAGACAGCCGGCCAAGTGCGATCGCAGGCATGAGGGACAGAACAGGGACGTGTGTGTATAAACACACAAATCCCTGTTCTGCGAGGAGAGGAGAGACAGATCGTGAGTTCCTAATAGCTAGGA